>NW_013675067.1:7111-8050 GCF_000517525.1 Limulus polyphemus | reverse complement strand
TTCTCTTTCTTCGTTCTAGGAGGAATCTAAAAAAAAACTTTTCTCTTTCTTCGTTCTAGCAGGAAACTAAAAAACAACTTTTCTCTTTCTTCGTTCTAGCAGGAAACTAAAAAAACTTTTCTCTTTCTTCGTTCTAGCAGGAAACTAAAAAAAAACTTTTCTCTTTCTTCGTTCTAGCAGGAATCTAAAAAAACTTTTCTCTTTCTTCGTTCTAGCAGGAAACTATAAAACAACTTTTCTCTTTTTCGTTCTAGCAGGAAACTAAAAACAAAACTTTTCTCTTTCTTCGTTCTAACAGGAAACTAAAAAACTTTTCTCTTTCTTCGTTCTAGCAGGAAACTAAAAAAAACTTTTCTCTTTCTTCGTTCTAGCAGGAAACTAATTATTGTTTCTCGTTTTTCTGTGAAATTCATGCTTAGCCACTTGTATAACCCTTGTTGTTCTTTAGACTGATCTCTGCGTGCTTCATGATGAACCTTGTTGTCCTTCAGAATAACCATCGTGTCCCCCCGAACGATCTCCGTGTTATTTAGTCTGATCTCTGCGTCTTCATGATGAACCTTGTTGTCCTTTAGAATAACCATCGTGTCCTTCCGAATGATCTCCGTGTTATTTAGACTGATCTCTGCGTCCTTCATGATGAACCTTATTGTCCTTTAGAATAACCATCGTGTCCCCCCGAACGATCTCCGTGTTATTTAGTCTGATCTCTGCGTCTTTCATGATGAACCTTGTTGTCCTTTAGAATAACCATCGTGTCCTTCCGAATGATCTCCGTGTTATTTAGACTGATCTCTGCGTCCTTCATGATGAACCTTGTTGTCCTTCAGAATAACCATCGTGTCCTTCCGAACGATCTCCGTGTTATTTAGACTGATCTCTGCATCCTTCATGATGAACCTTGTTGTCCTTCAGAATAACCATCGTGTGTGTCCCTCC
>NW_013675067.1:4502-6222 GCF_000517525.1 Limulus polyphemus | reverse complement strand
CTCTGCATCCTTCATGATGAACCTTGTTGTCCTTCAGAATAACCATCGTGTGTGTCCCTCCGAATGATCCCATATTTTCAGAATGATTATAGTATCCTTCATGATGATCCCTCCTGTTTAGCACAACGAACTTTACTTCAGAGTTGACTTACACAATATACATTCAAAGTATGGGTTTTTGGATCAATATTTTGGTTTTCGAAATGAAAAACTTTGACCTCAGCGGTTCAAACTCTCCAGAATATTTTGTCATGACTTCTGTTCTTCACTATTTACTTTCTAAGAGCTAATCACTTAACTTACGAACAATATGAAGTTTGAGACAGCTGTATGTGGGATTTATTTCTGTACAACGTTTGGTCTCTAACAGGGAGACATGGCCACGTACTTAAAGGTTGTGCATGATCATGTCTAACCGTTAGAGACGAAACGTTGTAGAGAAATAAATCTACTATCCTACGAACAACAACTATTGACTCAATACGGTTTCACTTGACGAAGATTACGACCTCCTTATAGAATAACTATATATTTAAATGTAAAGTTTATAAGCAGAGAACTAAAAGTTTGAAGAATATCAAACATCAAAATTCTGGCGAGCTTCTTGTGGTTGTCCAGCCAATCTAGAATTTCGAGTTTTCCTTTGGCTATACATTTCTCCGTCCAGTGACCCACGATATCGGCTGGTGAATCCCGTTTGACCCGAGGTTATTTTTAATGTTCTCTCTTTCTGGTGTCTCCTTTCGTTCACCTATCGCTGTCCTTTCTACGTCCACGCTCTTAGCGCCAGATGAAGAATTTTCTTAACTTTTATTGCTTTACGACCTTTCGAAATAAGCGCACCCTTTTAAGTATAGAAAAATTCCAGTAAACCCTAAACCAGCCCCTTCATCCACACGCTGTATAAAGGAGTCGGTAACCTGTCTTACTTTGATTCTTCTCGACTTTTGTAAAATTCGTATTAGTGGAATTTTTAAACATCCGTGCCCAAAACAGAGGTTTTAATTATGCAGGGTTCGAAACTTCAACGTGAACACTACAGATAAGTTCCATTTCCTCGTATTACTCTAGTTTCTTATAGTGGCTTCAGAACAATGTACAAAACAACATTAGTCACGTTGTTCTAAGCTCGAGTGATTAATGACTAAATGTTTTCAATTTTACTTGTCTAAGTTTACATTCCGCCGAACATTTCATCAGTAAAAACACATTTAAATCATGTCCATCTTAAATGTTAGGGTAAATTATTCTATAGAATTTACTTTCATACACGTACACAACATTCTATGAATAATGTTTGTTTCGGTGTGAAGTTTTTGTAACTTTGTAAATGTTTTAACGAACTAGCTTTCGGTTGGAAACTGTGAAACTGAAAATCATACATCTGACACCATTGGATATGTATCTATCTAAAAAAATACAATGATTGAGTACAATTTATACTTTCATGAACTTTCCTTGATCACTAAGTCAAGCTTTCCTTGATCGTCGAAGAAAGTTTTCCTTGTTCACAAATTCAAACTTTCCTTGATCGTCAAGTAAAACTTTCCTTGAACGTAAAGTAAAACATTTCTTGGTTACTAAGTCAAACTTTCCCTGGTCACTAAATTAAACTTTCCTTGGTCGTTAAGTCAAACTTTTCTTGATCACTAAGTCAAACTTTCCTTGATCACTAAATCCAACTTTAATATAAGTTTAACATAACAGCAAATGTACAACG
>NW_013675067.1:2028-3610 GCF_000517525.1 Limulus polyphemus | reverse complement strand
TGGACCGTTCAGACTATTCTCTGTCATTAGTCCAACCTCAGTTCTTCCAACAGATGAAAGCTGGACCGTTCAGACTATTCTCTGTCATTAGTCCAACCTCAGTTCTTCCAACAGATGAAAGCTGGACCGTTCAGATTACTCTCTGTCGTTAGTCCAACCTCAGTTCTGCCAACAGATGAAAGCTGGACCATTCAGACTATTTTCTGTTATTTAGTCCAACTTCTATCTAGAAATCCATTAACAAGAATTGATGATCTGAGAATTTTATAAAGTAACGACGTTTCATCTGTCATATGAGTGGAATTTTTTAATTTGACTTTAAATTCGATTTCTTGATTGAAATTACTTGTAGTTGTTACCTGAAGTTTGCCCAAATAAATCTAAGTAAAAGATGTCTGTTGGCCTTTGTCATGATGAATAACCTATTACATCACTTATATAGTTTTTTCTTGTTGTTAAGCGAGAGCTACACAATGGGTTATCTGTACTGTGCCCACCACGGCGCGTATATGGAGTTAACCCACATGCTGTATATAATCACCTATAAAGAATTAACCATCATGTTATATATGGTCACCTATACAGAGTTAACCCCATGGTCTATACGATCACCTATACAGAGTTAACCACAAGCTGTATATGATTACCTATGTGGAGTTAACCACACACGCTGTGCATGATCACCTATACAGAGTTAACCCCATGGTATATATGATCGCCTATACAGAGTTAACCAGAAGCTGTATATGATCACCTATATGGAGTTTACCACACACGCTGTGCATGATCACCTATACAGAGTCAACCACAAGCTGTATATGATTACCTATGTAGAGTTAATCACAAGCTATATATGATCACTTATGTGGAGTTAACCCACGTGCTCTATATGGTTGCCCATATGGAGTTAACCCACGTACTCTATATGATTAACCATATGGAGTTAACCCACGTGCTCTATATGATTACCCATATGGAGTTAACCCACGTACCCTATATGATTACCCATATGGAGTTAACTCACGTACTCTATATGATTACCCATATGGAGTTAACCCACGTACTCTGTCTTATTACCCATATGGAGTTAACCCACGTACTCTGTCTTATTACCCATATGGAGTTAACCCACGTACTCTATATGATTACCCATATGGAGTTAACCCACGTACTCTATATGATTACCCATATGGAGTTAACCCACGTACTCTATATGATTACCCATATGGAATTAACCCACGTACTCTATATGATTACCCATATGGAGTTAACCCACGTACTCTATATGATTACCCATATGGAGTTAACCCACGTACTCTATATGATTACCCATATGGAATTAACCCACGTACTCTATATGATTACGTAAGTTTAATTCTTAGGTATAATTATTTATTTTTATTTGTTTCAGTTTATATTTTTTAGCAAAATGCGCTTTTAGCTGTTATTACGTCTAGGTGTTAAAAACAGGAAACATTTCGTATCTATAAGTTTGTTTTTAGATACGAAATTACGTCCAGGTGTTAAAAACTAGGAAACATTTCGTATCTATAAGTTTGTTTTTAGATACGAAATTACGTCC
>NW_013675067.1:0-1554 GCF_000517525.1 Limulus polyphemus | reverse complement strand
ATCTATAAGTTTGTTTTTAGATACGAAATTACGTCCAGGTGTTAAAAACAGGAAACATTTCGTATCTATAAGTTTGTTTTTAGATACGAAATTACGTCCAGGTGTTAAAAACAGGAAACATTTCGTATCTATAAGTTTGTTTTTAGATACGAAATTACGTCCAGGTGTTAAAAACAGGAAACATTTCGTATCTATAAGTTTGTTTTTAGATACGAAATTACGTCTAGGTGTTAAAAACAGGAACCATTTCGTATCTATAAGTTTGTTTTTAGATACGAAATTACGTCTATAAGTTTCTTTTGTTGTACGATAAAAATATTCGAAACACACTTTCGAGTAATCCGTTGTAGAATAAAAATAAATCCGTACAAATATGATCAAAATGCTACCTATACGTGTGCTTGCTACACTGTTACACAGAAATGAGTTACAGGTCACGCAATACAGTTGTTAAGGTGATTTTAGACGACCTGCTGGGGGCTTCCTGTGAATTATCTTTAGCAAGGAAAGCTCGCTAGAAGAAATCATTCATGACCAGGACAACATTGTGTTCGAAGTCTTTTATCCCTGGCGACTCTAATCGTAACATTCCTGCCTAAAAGAGCAGTCGCAACCGACAGCAATATTCCACCCACCCCCCCCACCCCCCACAACCTAACGACTAAATTTTACAAACTACATGCATGAAAAAGTAGCTAGTATCGCAATGGGGTCTTCTCGAGTACTATCTCCGAAACCAACCACGTCGCATACCTGGCACTGGGCCAACCGCTGTGCAGAAATACTTTAGATGTGTTTCATAAACTTTGCCTTAAGGCTAATTTTTAGTAGACTCAAGCGCTCGTGACTGGACTGAAGCGATGTTACGTCGATGATGGCTAGTGTCCTCACGGCCTCTCTTAGTTCCCTAACGTTAAAGAATCGAAAAAACTACACATTTACAACAATTTTACTGCACAGCATCTTCCAACCAGTAATCTTTTAACGTCTTCGGAAATTAGATATTTTTTCAATATAATATAGGTATGTTATAGTACTTTCATTATTGTTGTAATTCTAGGGTAGCAAGTCATTATAAAACATTAAAAGCAATTGACAATAAATATCACATGCACAGAGATCATTAGAACTGCTGGTATGATGTTTTATACAATACATGGGTTCTTTAGTTTAATCTGCTGACATGATGTTTTATACAATACATGGGTTCTTTAGTTTAATCTACTGACATGATGTTTTATACAATACGTGGGTTCTTTAGTTTAATCTGCTGACATGATGTTTTATACAATACGTGGGTTCTTTAGTTTTATCTGCTGACATGATGTTTTATACAATACGTGGGTTCTTTAGTTTAATCTGCTGGTATGATGTTTTATACAATACATGGATTCTTTAGTTTAATCTGCTGACATGATGTTTTATACAATACGTGGGTTCTTTAGTTTAATCTGCTGGTATGATGTTTTATACAATACGTGGGTTCTTTAGTTTAATCTGCTGGTATGATGTTTTATACAATACGTGGGTTCTTTAGTTTAATCTGCTGGTATG
>NW_013675066.1:18069-23616 GCF_000517525.1 Limulus polyphemus | reverse complement strand
AAAGATGTGGGGCATTATAGGCTAGAACACCCACATCTGGCTACAGACAGCGAAATGTGGTAAAGATGTGGAACATTGTGGGCTAGAGTACCCACATCTGCTTATTATTTTCTTCTTCTTAATCATGTGAGGCCGGTGAAGTTGAGGTTAAACTAGATGGACGGTGTACCCCCAACGTAATTTAGGTCTTACTTCCGCCAGTAACTCTAAAAACCAGGGCATATTACATGATGAAAAACCTTATGATTTGTGCCCTGGTGTTGGATGTTTGTATTGTGGCTGCGATTTTCTCTCTCTCTCTCTTATGAACTTACATTTAGTAATGTTGCATCTAAGGTTTGAATATGCTGCGTATAATTCACGCTATTCTTCCTTGTGATGTATTCTCTTCTTTAATGCCCCCCAGCGGCACAGCAGTATGTCTGCGGACTTACAACGCTAGAAACCGGGTTTGACACCAGTGGTGGGCAGAGCAAGGATAGCCCATTGTGTAGCTTTGTGCTTAACTAAAACAAAAAAAACAGCAATCTTTTTACTTTTTAGCTTTTCTAAATATATATATATATATATTTGGTCGTCAAGAAATTAATATCCCTTTTTTAGATGAAAAAACCCGAAGAACTTATATATCAAAACAAAACATTTATTAAATGAAATAATCTCCATTTTTATCGATGATACTTTTCCATCTTACAATCAGGTTGTTAATGCCTCATTAAAGAAATCACTTGGCTTTGAAGCAAAGAACATGTCGATGTTCTCTTTAACACCTTCCACACTTATATATGTTTTCCCATTAAGATGGTGTGGCAACGAACGAAAAAGATAGTAATCTGATGGTGCCATATCTGGAGAATATAGTGGGTGGGGAAGAACTTTCTAACCCAACTCCATAATCTTGTGTTGCGTCAAACGTGCCACATGTGGATGTGCATTGTCGAGGAGAAGACGAACTCTGTTCCGATTGACGAGTGAAAGGCGTTTCTGTTAAAGGGCTTGATTTAAACATTCCAGTTGTTGACTATAGACCTCTGCATTGACAGTTCTCTGTGGATTGAGAAGTTCGAAATGAATTACTCCATTGATATCTCACCAAATCCAAAGCATCACTTTCTGCGGATGAAGTTTAGGTTTTCGGGTCGGAAGTGGTTTTTGTCTACGACTTAGCCATTGCTTTTGGCGTTAAATATTCGCATAGAGAATCCATTTTTCACCACCATTGACAATTCTGTCCAAAAATGGTTCAAGCACCAGAAGAGATGAAGCAACGTTCACACGTTGGAAACTATGATCATCGGAAAGTTCGTGAGGCACCCAAACACCTTCTTTATGAAGTTTTCCCATATTCCTTTGATGTTTACATATTGTTTCATGTGAGACACGTAATTTCAGGGCCATTTCACGAGTATGTTGCCTTGGGTTAAGCTCAACAAGCGTCTTCAGAGTATCAATATCAATTCCAACATGTCAGCCACTGCCATCACAGTTTTTAAGGCTAAAGTCACCTGAACGAAATTTGCTGAACTGTCGTTGACACTTACGAACGTTCGAAACATTTCCATGCCCTTCTTTGATATTCTTTGTGGCTACAGAGGCGTTGTTTCCTTTCTTGTATTCAAACAGCATGACATGCCGAATGTGTGTGCCATCATTATAAGGGATTAGAGTATACTAAACTTTACACATTATATAAGCTAGACTAACGTGACGTGTTGGCGGTTCGTTTAACAATTATACGTGATGTACGTTGTTTTTTTTTGGGGGGGGGGTAACGAAAGTGTTCCAAAACGCGACATTAATTTCTTTATGACCTAATATATATATTCACTTATATATTTTATCTTCTTGCTGTTAAGGATAAACTACACAATGGACTATTTGTGCTCTGTCTGCCACGAGTATTGAAGCCCGATTTTTGGCAAACTTACCGCTGATCCACCGGGAGGTTCACAAATATTAAGAAAAAACATAGTCCATTAATTAGTAAAACGTCATGATTTGATGTCGACTTTAATATTCTAGGTAAACGCGAGTGGCCCAAAAATATGTAAATTAGATCATAATAACAATAAACCCTGTAAAATCAAAGTGTAAATGCTTTGTGTATGCTTTGTGATATATATTCATTAAAATAATGTAAACATTTATAGAGAAAGGTAGCGTAATCGAGTGGACTTTTTTTTACAGGAGAACAGTTCAAACCACATTCCTCAATGTACGGGCGTCTAGTCACCCAAGATCAACTCGCTGCCATAGGAACGGGGACCCAGGATACTGGTCAGAATGATCTGGTGTCTTTGCAGAACCGAGTTCTTTCTAAAAACAGAGATCCAACTTGTGCTCCTCTACGAAAACTTAGCGTTGATCTGATCAAAAGTTACAAGCATATAAACGAGGTATGTTGATGTTTCCAACCACAGGACATTCATTAGTACACCCTTTCATATGATTATTTTACTGTCCTTAAGAATTCTTAACATGCTTTTTCCTCCTGATTATTTTACTGTCCTTAAGAATTCTTAACATGTTTTTTTTCCTTCTGTTTATAACTAATTCAGGGTACACAATAACGATCGCTCATTTCTTATTTGTGACCGGACAGTTTTACGTATGCTCGGTCAATGTTCATAACTTCAGATGAAGCTATATGTATTTGAACTAAAACGTAACGTCCGAGTTAATGAGACTAACATATACAGTATATATGTAGTCTCGTGAATCTGTACACAGTAAAATTTTAAACACTCAATGACTTGAATATATTAATTCATCAGTTCGGTGTCATCGCTTTTAGCAGTATTTTCGGTCGTGATCCCAAAAAATATCCCACGATGTTCGACCAGCTTAGAAGATTTAGGTTTCTAAATATATGTACTACTTTAACAATGCGATATAACAATCACAAGCCTGAAAATTAATAATGATGACAACAATTGTTTAAAATAGTTTGTAACATTATAGCCAATAATATTAAGGAAATTAACTCTATTTTATTATTCAAAGTATGTTATTACTTGTATAACCATATTTATCCGTTGAATAGTTCTATAGTTAAATAAACAGCCATTGTTTTATTTATTTTTCCATGAACTTCAAAATTCACGTTCACGAAACTGATGAAATTTGGTATTAGAGATTTGACTGACCATGTTGACAATAATAAACATCGCAATGACTTGTTTAAAACTGCTTGATGATAATTTGGGACGATGGTTGTTATACCTATAGGCACTATAGTAACGTATGCATTATGTTACTGTAACACACTACACGTTTATATACGTTGTCTTTGGCATGAACAAATTGGAAATGACTTTTGGAATACCAAGTATATACAGTAATCACCACCTGTTTTCAAATCATCAAGTTGTCGTTACGTGTTTTCCTAATATAATATTGAAATATTAAAGTGCTTTATACGTTCTCTGACTATTTTTCTTAGTTTGTTTGTAGTTAATCACAAAGCTACACAATGGGCTATCTGTGCTCTGCTCACCACTGGTACCGAAACCCGCAGACATACCGCTGTGCCACTGGGGGGCTTTTTCTTAGTTACAGTGAGTATTGATATTAGCTGTAATTCTGTTTGATAATGGGACTGGGCCAGGACTGTGATTCACAAAATCCAATGCTGTTGCCGCAGAAACGCGCTCCGCACTTTTGTGTCGTGGATACGCTATAAGAACAACGGTCAACTCCGACTATTTGATCAGATAAATATAGCACAAGGGTTCGTAGTGGGTGCCTTCCCTCTGATATGTCAGTTTTAAGTTATGGGTGCTTATCTGCAGGTAGCCCGTGTGTGGTTTTGCGCGAAATCCTGAAACAAAATATTTTATATCTACTAAAAAAAAATCATGTTTCTAAAATGGAAGATAATTAAGTAATACATATTGTGTTCTTGTTACTTAATTAAATGGGTTTACGTAACATACTGAGTTGTAATAAATGGCAATGTGGGTGCATCATAGGGTTGATCGAGGGCGTGGGGTACCTTACTCTATATGCATAGTTCATCAACTATTAGTTTATCAAATGGCCAAATGCAGCAGGTCGAGCTTACCGTGGCATTTTTTATGCTGAATAATTCTTCACGAGAGGGAGCCACTTTCTACTCAATAGATTCTTTTTTTTTTAACAACATAACCTTGTTTGAACATTGGCACGAATAAGGTGACAGACAGTGTCCAGAACACTGGAGACTGGAGACAGAGATAAAAAGATCCACTGTATCGACTGGTACATAGTGGTTATCCAGAGAGGCCAATGCCTCGTACTGCGCTAGGCAAGAGCGGTTGACACATCGTTCCTCTATAGCTGTCTAACAGATGAGAAAAACAGATTAAATTATTTTGGTTTAATGTGGGTTTAGTTTTCTTTCATTTTAGTTATCAGTAACCGTTTATGTCTTAGCTGTAAACATGTAAATAACTTGTTTTTATCATCAGTTTCAAGGTCTTTTTTATGTTGTATTAGTACCAACACATTTTAATCTCTGGGGTTCGTTCGTGTGATAACATTCAAGCTCTTAAGATATCGTATTAATTTGTGTTGAAAGTGGGGAATAATTGCACACTTTCATATAAAAAAAATTGTGTGTTTGTTTTTTTCACCTTATACCAGGGAAAAATCGTTACATTATCTCTGAATATTTTAAACATTATGTGAAAGAAATGCATTTGTCATAACTTGGAATGTCTTGTCAGTTAATGTATGTCTTGTTTAGGATTTTGGAAAAGGTTCAGAAACTACATTTCTAATCTAAGTAATTTATATATAATCAATTAAGATTATTGAATAATAAAAACAAAAGTTTCGAATTAGCTCAATTAGATCTCATATTTAATCTTTATGGGCTATGTTGTCGTGCTATGTTTTAAAGATTTCTCGGGACCCTCTGGTGACAAGAAAAAGGCTTTCGATTATTTGACTCTGAGGTAATAATAAATTTCTGACTTGGAAAGAGCGTGCCGATGACAGATGACGTGCGTGTTTCGGCTATCTTCGCCAAAAGTCCCTAATTTTGCAGTGATTGGCTAGAAGGAAGGCAGCTAGGAAACACTACCCATTACCAACTCTTGGGTTGCTATTTACCGACAGATCATGGGATTGAGAGTCACATTATAACGCCCTCACGGCTGAAAGGGCGAGTATGTGTGGAGACGGGATTCGAACCCGTGACTCTCATTTAGAGCACTCAGATTGCAAGTCGAGTGCTCTAACCCTCCAAGCATGGATGCCCGCAGACATTTTTTTAGGGGTAAAGTTTTCCGGGGGAGGAGGGCAGCTTAGTGTAAAATTGTGAATTGAATAAAAAAATTCGTATATATATACGCTGAACGAATAAAGAAATAATTATGTTTCTACTTTTCCAAGGGGCAAGTGCCCCCCACGGACGCCCATGCCTCCAGGTCATGCTAGGCCCATTATATAACGGGAATTTATATTGAGAATCGGTTATCTACTGTTTCTATTATCATTCATTCAGATATCAAATTGACCCAGCGAGAAATGTTTTACTCTACGTATAACGAATTACTTATTTTT
>NW_013675066.1:16597-17998 GCF_000517525.1 Limulus polyphemus | reverse complement strand
CCCGGTTTCTAGCGTTGTAAGTCCGCAGATATACCGCTGTGCCACTGGGGGGGGCTCATATTCGTAGTTTCTTAATTATTTATGTAAATAATGCACTGTACTAATTGAACTTTATTTCTTTGACATTTTATTCTAAGTAGGTTTTAATAAATTAAGGTTATTAAATAATAAAAGCAGAAGTATCAATTTACTTCATTTAAATCTCGTTTGTCCAATCAAATAAAACAAATTGAACAGTTTGTGCCGGTTAATCTACGCAGGCTATGTTGTCTTGCACATTGCATGCATTCTTTTAAAGATTTCTCAGCGCCATCTAGTGATATAAAATAAGGATTTAAATTCTCAATTATTCGAGCTTAAAGTCAAATATCCACGCCATTTTGTTACCAATAGATTACTCATGATTCTAGTTCACAGCTATAGCAGAAGTAGAGTAGAGGGACTAGTTAAATTCTTGAATTTTTATAAGCTTGCCAATATCTTATGTTTAACAATGTATATTGTCTATTATTTTCTGTGCAAATTTGCAACCTTTATGTGCGTAGCCGTATTGTTAGGGCAGTTAAGTAGACTGATATTTCGATGCTGCCTGGGGTAATCTTGCAGAAGAGTTTCATCCCTGGAATAGTTGACACGAATGTTTAGGAAAATATCACAGTCAGTTTCCGCCCATTTGGTTCTTATTGGCTGTGGAGTTTTGTTGCAGTTTGTTGGTTCAATTTGTGTTATGTTTGAGAGGATTCTCATATTGATTCCAAGCACATCTTATAGTTGTGTTTCTTGAGCGCTATTTGTTTTGCTAGCTTCAGACGACCAGCGCGTATGAAGTTGTGTAGAGTCCGCGTTTCTCCCTTTATGCTTTTTTTCAAAAATATTTTATGGAGTTTTGTTACAAACATGATTCCGACCGGTGTTATGTTACGGTATTATTGGAGTTTTGTTACAAACATGATTCCGATCGGTGTCATGTTACGGTATTACTTATTCACCATTTTCCACGTGCGTTAATTTTCATATTGTTTAGTTGATCTTTGAGCATGTCATCGTACATCTTGTCTGTTTCACGTCACCTGGTTCGAACCTCCATACTTACCTATCTAAATGTTCTTCAGACTTCAAACTGCAGATTTTAGTACAGCTTATATTTCAAAATGAGGAAAAGATCTCTACAAAATGTTCGTTACCATTCTTGAACATAAGTACATTTTAGTTTGCCTGGCATGGCTAGGTGGTTAGGGCACTCGACTCGCAATCTGTGGGTCGCGGGTTCGAATCCCCGTCACACCAAACATGCTCGCCCTTTCAGCCGTGGGGGGCGTTATAATGTGACGGTCAATCCCACTATTCGTTGGTAAAAGAGTAGCCCAAGAGTTGGCGGTGGGTGGTGATGACTAGTCTGCC
>NW_013675066.1:13783-15597 GCF_000517525.1 Limulus polyphemus | reverse complement strand
ACAAACATTTTAGTTCATCAGATTTTAGTACAGCTTATATTTCAAAAGGGTGAAAAGATCTCTACAAAATGTTCGTTAATATTCTTGAACATAAGTCCATTTTAGTTCATTTCTACTATGAACAGAATGAAACAGCCTGTGCTCACGGCTGGGGATAGAACCCTGGATTTTCGCGTTGTAAGTCCGTAGACGTACCGCTGTCCCACTTGGGAATCACAGGCTGTATATTTATCAAACTTTATTTTGTGCGTACATACTAATTGCAGCAACTTACAAAAGAAAAAAATGAAACATTCGGATACCATTCATTTTGATTTGTTAAAGCTTACATTTTCAACATATTTCTGAAATTTTCTGGCTAAATTAATCATAGCCCTTGTGTTTTCATAAGCACATAAATTGCTGTCTTTGACCTTAAACATTTAACCTACCAAAATTCGCTTCACCCTACTTCGTATTTCCAGAAGTCACTGATTACTTAGAAGGCTTCCAAAACACGCGCCTCATCTATCATAGGCACGTGCTTTTCCAGTCAGAACTGACACGCCACCATAATGACATTGTGCATTGAAGACAGAAGCAGCTGCAAGACTGGATTCTGAACCAAACTTGAGAACATGATGTGTCGTGGGATATCATCTCGCTAACGTCACCTGAGCAATTGAAAAACAATACTTATCATCGCTAACGTCATCTAAGCAATTGAAAACAACAAACTGTGAGACAGCGATAAGTGGTCAGCGTGGCCTTGCTCTAAAACAAATACAGCTTGTATAAAATATTTATAGAATTTTATCACGCTTGTATTTATTATGGAAGGAAGTTCGTGATGATTTTGTTTAGTTTATCACAAGTCTCTTGTTTGTTCTTGGATGAAACACAGAAGCTATCGACTTTCCAACTTCTATCTCATGTATTTCTTTACTGTTAGCTTACTTCTTACTGGTTTATGGTACTTTTATCGTGTTTACTAGGCTAATTAACTACGTAGTTTGACTGAAAACGTACCTGAACACAAAAGGAAAATAGGTTAAAAGTAAACAGAATTATACGTTTATCGAGTTTTAAATAAGTTTGGTGCAATGTTAACATTTATTTTCATTTTTCACTTTTAAAGGTCTACTACGCTAAAAAAAAGCGACGGGCACAGCAAATACAAGGACAGGATACCAGTCATAAGAAAGAACGTAAGCTGTATAATGATGGGTATGATGATGAAAATCTTGATTACATCATCACACGGGGAGAGAAGTTTATGGATCGCTATGAAATTGGTTCTCTTATTGGAAAAGGATCATTTGGCCAGGTGTGTATTATGATATATAGGCTGCCTCCTTGGAAAAGGATCATTTGACCAGGTATGTCTTATGATATATAAGCTGCCTTCTTGGAAAAGGATCATTTGACCAGGTATGTATTATGATATATAGGCTGCCTTTTGGAAAAGGATCATTGGACCAGGTGTGTATTATGATATATAGGCTGCCTTCTTGGAAAAGGATCATTTGACCAGGAAAGTATTATGATATATAGGCTGCTTTATTGGCAAAGGATCATTTTACCAGGTAGGTATTATCATATATAGGCTGCTTTATTGGAAAAAAAGTCCATTTGGTCAAACAACTATTGTTTTATTAAATATGGACTGCCTTACTAGAAAAGAAAAAATTAGTTGTTCATGTTGGTGTTATTTTTGTGGTAAGAGACATATAAATGTTTTCTTACTTTTTCTCACCTTTAGCTAAAGCAATATATGATTACTATTAATGGTATACTATATATGATTACTATTAATGGTATACTATATATGATAA
>NW_013675066.1:0-12783 GCF_000517525.1 Limulus polyphemus | reverse complement strand
CACTATATATGATTACTATTAATGATATACTATATATGATTACTATTAATGGTAACACTATATATGATTACTATTAATGGTATACTATATATGATTACTATCATTGGTATACTCAAATTCTTAAAAAGTTTAAAATTCACAAAAAATAACCTTTGTATTCATATTTTAAAATCGTGTTGATAAGCAAAAAATATCAACATTTCATTGCAGTTTTAAACATATTTATTTTACTTATAAGAAAACAATTCTTAGAAAAATGATGCAGTTATTTGACAGATGTAGATATAAATCTATTTGTTTCTATTTTTCTATGAAATATTTTACATGAAGACTAATTTTTGCTTATCAATTATGAAGAAACAAGGTATGAATAATTCATAGCGGTGTTCTAATTTTGGTGAGTTTGTGTTTGTTTGATTGAATATTGAGAAATCTTGAATTATTACAACAAAACTTAAAACATTATATAGAGTGTTTTTCCTTGAAAGGACAGCTTCTATTTGCAATCTGTATCTTTATTATAAATTCAGGTGGTTAAGGCCTATGACCTTGAAGATGAATGTCAAGTTGCCATAAAAATTATTAAGAACAAAAAACCTTTCCTGAATCAAGCTCAGATTGAGGTCAAACTCCTGGAGACAATGAACAACTATGAAGGAAAGGGAACTTACTGTCAGATGGGAAAAGATAAAATAAGTAATTTCAAAAACACTTTTTCAAAATAATTTTGCTTCCAATCAGTACCCGTGTAGAAATCTTAATATAGAATAATTTTTTGGAATGTGTATTTTGAAATATTTCTTTACTCTAAAAGTATAGGTATAGACTTCTAGATACTTAGGATGCCACCAGAGTTTTAAACCAGTATATTACTGCATAGTTAGTAAATGTATTGTGTTTTTTAGAATTTCGCACAAAGCTACGTGTGGCTACTTGCACGTATCCATCCTTAATTTTCGTTGATAGACTAGAGGGAAGGCAGCTAGTTGACATCATCACCTTCTAACCCATGGGCTCTTTGTGTTTGATTAAAAAAGTAGATATGACTGTCACACTTATAGCACACCTTAGGTCGTAACATATAGCATTATTTTTTTTATTTTTTTTTTGTTTATAGCAATGGATCACAAACCATGAATTCTCTGACTTACAATTCAGGCATTCACTCACTAGGTCATGTCTGATTCTGTAATATACAAATTTGACAAAGCAAGTTCAGTACCAAAATGTTAACAGAAAATGAGTCTATCCCCTTGATACTGTTGTTCCTCATGTTATTTCCATAGTTCTATTAAACGTGAAAGGTGGATATGTTAAAGTATTTCCTTTGCTTACCTACTAATTGATTTTGGATCTTCTCTGTCACTCCTGCAAGAATTCAAGTTGATATATATATATATTTACATATTCTGTACAAAATAATGACCATTTACAGTTCTCTTGCTAATATGAGTTCTAAAAAGAATATATATATATATCTCATAATTAAATAGAGGAGTAGTGACTTGTATTGCATAGAATATTGTAATATAGTGCTCTGTTTTAAATTATCTAATATATGCAAGTGGAGGTCTTATGTAGCGTAATGGACGAGTCCATCATATCTGTTGATGGCATTGTTTTATTATAAGAAATCATACTTGTTGCATGCTGTTATGTTTGTTGTGTGGAAATTACCCTGTAAATGGTATTGAATGTTCTTACTGTTTTTCAAAGTTTATTGTTTTAAAAATATCTCAGTGCTGTTTTGGGGTTTTCAAAATTATTTCCAAAAAGATACAACTATACCTTAACCTATGTTAATAAAATTGTTTTTGTTGGAGGGTTCTGAATTTGTTTATTAGTTAAATATTTTTTTAAATGTAGATTTGGGTCAGAGTGCTTATTAATTCAATATATAATATTCAATTTCATGCAAAGTTAGTTTTGACAGTACTCATAAGATGGCACTACATAAAGTAAACATGTACTGAATGTTGCAGAAAATGCTTTGTAGTAGTCAATATAACAGTAGAATCGGATTTAGCAGATTTATTTGCAAACAATAGCGTATCTTAAATATGCAGTCTTCACTAAAGATTTGAAAATGTTGAGTATGTATTTATACATAGGTTATTCACACTGGTGGGAGCAACTGGTCACTTTAATGGCAATTTGATGTTTTAAAAATGCAAACTTACTAATCAACATGAATTATGAAATTGAAAAAAAAAAACAGTGAGACAATTATTGTTTGTAATAGCAGTAGTGTGTTTGTAACTATTCTATACAAGAGTTTTTATTTTAATGAGCCCTTTGAAAATTTAAACACAATTTTTGTTAAGTTCATGTGTTTAACTGTATGATGTAATAATTGATAATGACAGTTTTAAGTAAGGTTTTTTGGATTTTTTCTCTGTGATACAGTAAGTAGAAATCATATTAATATCATTACAAATACTGTTATAAACAAGATGATTTATTTAAGCCACCAAATGTTGTAAATTTATTATCCTGTTTTTTAGGCTTAACAAAGAAGTGAAACATGATTGAAGTTTGGTTATTAGGGTGCTAGATTCGTAATTTATGGGTTTAGTGATCGAAACCTATCACCAAACATGCTCACCTCTTCAGCTATAGTGGTGTTATGTGATGTTTAATCTCACTATTCCTTCTTAAAGAGTAGCCCAAGAGTTGGTGGTACGTAATGTTGGTTAACAGGCTTACTGCTGATCTGTCACTTGAAAACTAGGAACATCCAGTGTAGATAGACCTTGAGTAGCTGTGCGAGAAATCAAACATACAATACATATTATTTCTTATCATTTTTTTTAATGTTCTGTGGTAAAAAATGAGCAAATAACAAACACAAAATTTTCTGGTTAACGTAAATACAAACCTAAAAACTTAAATCACGTTCACCTTAGAATTTGTATTGTCTAAAAAAATTTCCATAAAATTATTTTGACTTTTACCTGCCCCACAGTGGCACAGCTGTATGTCTCTGGACTTACAATGCTCGAAACATGGTTTCAATACCCATGGTGTGCAGAGCACAGATAGCCCATTATGTAGCTTTGTGCTTAACTTTATTTGAATATAATATATTTTGTAATGCTGCCTCTAATATTGCAAAATTTTCATTGTTTCATACAAAGCAATTCTGTTGGTTTTTGGTGGTAAACTTGTATTTATTTATTTTACTATGTTATAAATGAATAAATCTGTATTTTATACATAAATATGCATATAATAAATAATTAGTAGTTTTTCCCAGTTATGTACTTTAAACATATCATAAAATTTAATATTTTTAGAAGGCCAGAGCCTCACAGTGGCTGAGTGGTAAGTCTGAAGGCCAGAGTCTCACAGTGGCTGAGTGGTAAGTCTCAAGGCTTATAAAGCAAAAAATTGGTTTCAATATCTGCTGTCGGCAGAATAGCCAATTGTGTAATATTGAGCTTAACAACAAACTAGAAAGCAAGTTTTATTTTCAATAATTTATATGACTGTTTTATATCTTTTTTTTTTCACACCAGTAAAACTCAAAGATAATTTCATTTGGAGAAATCATCTGTGTCTGGTTTTTCCACTTCTCTCCTACAACTTGTATGATCTCTTGAGAAACACAAATTTCCATGGAGTGTCTCTAAACCTCACCCGCAAGTTTGCTCAGCAGTTGTGCACAGCTCTAGTGTTTCTTTCCAATGTTGACCTTAACATCATTCACTGTGACTTGAAGCCTGAAAACATCCTATTGTGTAATCCAAAACATAGTGCCATCAAGATAATTGATTTTGGCAGCTCATGTCAACTGGGACAGAGAGTAAGAAAAGACATTTTTGGATTTCAAAAAAGATTATGTATTAAAATAAGACACTACATAAATTTTATGAATATATATAATAACTATTTCTCCTATTAATATTATTTTAGCTTAATCCCCAAATTACTGATTACTTGAGATATTATTCATACCAGTGGGGTCTGCATATTATATCCTATTGAGTAATTGTGTGTTTTTGCTTACTATGATACTCAGTTTATGGAACTGTCCGAGAAATTGAGTGAAATTAATCGTTTTCTGTGTACATAGGGAATGTCTGGAGTAATTAGTGAGATAAACTGTTATGTTGATGGTATTTTTGTGTGACTCGTATCTTATATAGATATCCAAGAAAGTGTGTTAAAGTATCTGACACTATCCTCATGGACTTTATCAGTAATTTTAGGGTTAATACAAATATTTTCTATACATGCTGAATTCAGAAAAGGCAATAAAAAAATGTTTTACCAATGAAATCAAATAATATTTTTTCATTGCATATCTTCCTGTTTATTCTTCTTGTGTTCATTAATGATGTTTGTGCATCTTTTCTTTAGATATATCAGTACATCCAAAGTAGATTTTATCGTTCACCGGAGGTTCTTCTTGGCATACCATATGATATGGCTATTGACATGTGGAGCCTGGGCTGCATCTTAGTAGAACTACATACAGGAGAACCCTTATTTAGTGGATCTAATGAGGTTAGTTTATAATA
The DNA here is from genome assembly GCF_000517525.1 of Limulus polyphemus. NCBI lineage: Eukaryota > Metazoa > Arthropoda > Merostomata > Xiphosura > Limulidae > Limulus > Limulus polyphemus. The sequence goes on along the minus strand of NW_013675066.1, from coordinate 8,260 downwards.
TCAATGGAGTATGAGCTGCATCTTAGTAGAACTACATACAGGAGAACCCTTATTTAGTGGATCTAATGAGGTTAGTTTATAATATCAATGGAGTATGAGCTGCATCTTAGTAGAACTACATACAGGAGAACCCTTATTTAGTGGATCTAATGAGGTTAGTTTATAATATCAATGGAGTATGAGCTGCATCTTAGTAGAACTTACATACAGGAGAACCCTTGTTTAATGGAGCTAATGAGGTTAGTGTACAATAGTAAGTGGAGTATGGACTGTATCATATTAGAACTACATACAGGAGAACTCTTGTTTAATGGAGCTAATGAGGTTAATGTACACTATTAGTGGAGTGTGGGTTACATCTTGGTAGAACTCCATAAAAGAGAAATCTTGTTTGGTGGAGTTAATGAGGTTATTGTGTAATATTAGTGGAGTATAGATTGCATCTTAGTAGAACTACGCACAGGAGAACCCTTGTTATCGAGCAGAAAATGTTTTAATCCAATCAAAATATAAATTAATAAAATTTGGCTGTTCTTTTGAGGAGTACTGCAATTTTTATTTTTACATCAAAAAATAATTAATTTGCCAAATTGAAATATATTAGCCATAATTCATATATAGTAAACAAAAATATTCATAAAAATTTGTGTTAACACCAATAAGAAGGAGCTTCTTATTACACCAGTTTCCAATTAATAAGGGTATTTTTACTTAAATAAAGCAATGATTATTAGGTATTTGTCGCAGGATAAAGTAATAAAATATGTGTTTGAAATTACGTACTCAATATTTATAGGTAATTACTTCACAATTATAATATAATTAATATAATACAGTGTAAGTGTGAGTTTGTTAATGTCATTTTTACCCTAAAAAAACAGAAAATAATTAATACTTTTGAGGAAAATCCTGGAAACATGTGGAGAAAATAAAGGAAATATAATAAATTATCTACTTGAATTCATTGGAAATTAATCAGGACCATAATAAAAAGTATCAGCAGAAATTAGAATCATTATCCTTTTTAAATTTTTAATTGAATTTAAATGAAAAACATGTCTGTTTACACGTGCAGTAATGTCTTGGTGACACGATCACCATTATGGGTTAATGGAAGGTACACATTATTCTGTTTGCCACCTTAAGTGATAAGTGATACAAATACAAAAAGGAAAACTGGAAACTTGATATAGGCTTATGATCAAAACGGTAATGTATTCAATGTTTTTGTTTGAGCAGAGAAGGTTTTCATTGTGCAATTTTATTAAAAATACCACAGAAAGTTTCTTTTATTCTACAGTATGTCTGCAGATTCACAAGACTCGAAACTGGATTTAGATACCCATGGTGGGCAGAGCACAGATAGCCCATTGTGTAGCCTTGTGCTTAAGTTCAAACAAACAAATTGTTTTACAATGTTTTCTTTATGGAAGTTATAGCACAAATCACTTTAAAAAATAAATCATCACTGTATGGCAAGCTCTTGAGATTTGTAATTTTCTGGATGTGAACCTTAATGTCTTATAGTATTGATATGTTGTCCTTATATTATATTTCCCGATAGATTTCTTAGTTTTTTTTTAAAAGCCATATATGTGCAAGTGGACCATGCTCTTTGGTTGATGCTGAGCATGGATGTAGTTTAGACTGGATGGGCAAGACCAAGACTGAGTCTGTCAAGACCATGATCAAGATTGAGATTAATATATTTTTTATGCAACCAAAAATTGAAAAAGAAAACTTATCATTATTGTTGTAGCTTTTGTTTTTATTCAGAAATGTTATTTAGATTATAAAGTTCATTACATAAAAACTATATTGATCTCGATCTTGGTTTTGGTCTTGCTCACCTGGTCTTGACCACATCTCTGAGAAGAAGTTACATATTCTAGAGTTGTACAATGAATGACGTAGATGATATGTGTCGAACTGTAAGAAATGGGATGTTAAATATCATGAATGACTCTACCAATCGTCTAGACTTGATGAGTTCGGATCCCTGTCACACCAAACGTGCTTGCTCGTTCAGCCATGGAGACATTATAATGTGACAGTCAATCCCACTATTCATTGATAAAAGAGTAGCCCAAAAGTTGGTGGTGAGTGATGATGACTAGCTGCCTTCCCTCTAGTCTTACACTGCTAAATTAGGGATGCCTAGCACAGATAGCCCTCGTGTAGCTATGCGGGAAATTTAAAAAATAACAAAAAAACTACACTTGATGGTTGTTATAAAATTCATTTCAAATTAATGACATAATTTCCAAACATTGTGTGTAATAATTCGTTGATAAAAGAGTAGCCCAAGAGTTGGCCGTGGGTGGTGATGACTAGCTGCCTTCCCTCTGGTCTTACACTGCTAAATTAGGGACAGCTAGTGCAGATAGCCCTCATGTAGCTATGCACGAAATTTATAAAAAAAACAAAAACAAATTAGACTTGATGGTTGTTATAAAATTCATTTCAAATTAATTTCAAATGACATAATTTCCAAACATTGTGTGTAATAAAACAGAAGATGAACAGAACTCGCATCTAGTTGTAATTATTAATTAGCTATTTTTCATGTAGAATGTTTTTGTAAGTAATATACAAGGCTAGGAAGTTTTTACGATTGCTTTTATTTTCAAAACATAACATTAAGGCTGCTTAATCAACTCTTGCTGAAAAAGTAAAAAAAAAATTACATTTCTTAACAAAATGGCTAAATAAAAATAAATAATTCTTAAATTATTTAACTGACAGTTAATCTTCATGACTAAGTTGTGTGGAAAATCTAAGCTTTCAGATTTATATATTTATCCAAAGTAGGCTTAGATATTGAAATAATTATCTTGTTAAATATCTTCCTTCTTTATGTTATGCCAAGCTTAAGTTCTTTACTATATAATCTCAGCTCTTATTTTTATATTTAATCATCAATCTTATTCAGAGTTTCTTTGAGCAATATAACAAGGTTTATTATTGTTACTTATCTGCTTGTTTATTTGTTTCCGGTAGAAATTCTTTCAGAGGATCTTCAGCAATACAAGTCTTTTCTTGATTAAACCAGTTTATTCTTCCTTGATACAATCTTTTAGTACACAGTAGTTCCACAATCAGTATATTTCTCATCACTTTAAACTTAACAACTTCTATAATACACGCTATAAATCACAGAGGTTCACAAACTCGATAACTTCACTCTTGATGAGTGCAAAACACACTTTTGACTCACTAGCTCAAAACTAACAGAATTATAAACTACATGGAACTCAAAGTAACTACTTCTGTCTCTTCATTCATTCATATATCCCCCCTGGCGTCCTCTGCCATGCTTATATACTAACCAAGAGGGCATCTCGAGCACACTCAGACTTCCCTGATCATTCAAGAAACTCATCAGCGTCATGTGACTTCTGCTGTCATAACATTATGTCTTCATTCAAAACTATCTTTTGAACTATTATTTCCAGTTTTTTGAATTTTTTATAACAAATTTATATACTTTAAGAAAAAAATTATTTGAAAGTTTGTTATTTTGTAGATGGATCAGATGAACAAGATTGTTGAAGTACTTGGAATACCTCCTAGGCACATGCTTGATCAAGCCCACAAAGCTCGTAAATATTTTGACAAATTAACAGATGGGACATACATCCTAAAGAAACCACGAGAACTGAAAAATGTAAGACCTTGATGTAATGCATAATTAGTTTGTGTGTGTTTTGTTCATGTCCAGGAGAATTTGCTGTAAATTAGTGTTTTTCCATCTTTTACATAGTTAGTTATCTTGGGAAAGTAAATTGAGAGTTTAAAAAATTAAATACTAATACTTAACAATATACAGAATATCAATCTAAGAACAATTTTAAGAAACCATCATTAAAACCTTTGATTATGTTTCAGCTCTGTTATGAGTCATTTACGAGGTGAAGTCATGTTAAGATTCTGAAGGATGAGAAGGTCTGCTCATAAAGTATACTAATAAGTATTCAGCATAGAATCTAAACTTCCTCTCAAGACTAAAACAAGACAGGCAAAGTCTAAATTTTGTATACAAAATTCTAAACCAACCATTAATAAAATATTTAATACTTCTGTTGTCTTCCATACTTGTGTTTTGAGTTTATTACTAATCAATAAAGTGTACCACATTACATCAAGTCTCTTTTTGAAAAGTATCATAAACCAGGTACTAGAAGACTTCATGATATCTTGGGATGTGATACTGGTGGACCTGGAAGTCGAAGGCTCAGTGAACCTGGTCATACAGTTGCTGACTATTTAAAGTTCAAAGACCTAGTCTCCCAGATGTTGGATTTTGATCCAAAGAAACGTATCACTCCATATCACTGCCTCCAACATAGTTTTTTCAAAAGAACCAGAGATGAAAGCACCAACACATCTCCTGGCAAGATTTCATGTGTTGTTGTGGACCAAGTTATTGGAAATAGCCCAGGGTTTGGTTCTGTTGGGAAAGGAGTAATAGGCTCAACTTCTGAAAGTTCTGGTAGGTTCTCTTTCTTGTTTTTTCTACTTCTGTCATAGTGTGCTTTGAATATGTTTAACACATACAAACAATATCATAAATGTCGTATAGCATATCTTCTAACTGCAGAGTTAGAGGTTAAATGTCATTTAGAATTGAATTATAAAGTAAAACAGAGGTATTGAAACTTTGTTAGGGTAATATGTATCAAATTTATTCATTACTCAAATATAAACATATAATATTGATTATATTATTAAAAATCAAATAGCAAGAACTTATACCACTATTGAACAAAACAATATATATATATATATATATATATTATTATTCCTTAACTGTTATTCTCAGAATTTATCTTTTTCACATTAAAAACTAAAATATTCTCTACAGTTTTGTTTTATTGTTTGTTCTGTAAGTTAGATTTACAATAATAAGTGGGTTTTTGGGTATTTCAGGCTCTGCTGCTCATCCATGTGGCCGATTAGGCTTGGTTCAAACTCATCAGCACAGATACACTCAAACTTCAGAGTCATATTCTAGGATACAGTTTAGTAATAGTACTTCCATAGGCCCTGCTATAGATTCTTTGAGTCCAATCAATACAGGATTACCAAAGAGCCATTTGTGGGTCTCCTCATCTGGACTTGTTGGAAATCCTTCAGTGACAGCAACTTCAGGAGTGATAGGAGGGTCAGCTTCCATAAGTGAACACCTTTACTTCAATACACCTTCAAATGGCCACATTCTTTATAATGTTCATGGACCTAGTCACAGATTTCGAGGGCATCATCATAGCGGTTCCCATCAGTCACAGGGGCAGGGTAATATAAGTTCATTTTCCCATGTAGTTGTGGGACTAGACTCTGCCCAATCCTATCACTCTCAAGCTGGCCTAAACACTTCTTCCACTAGAGGGAATCATGTGTCATCATCTGCTGTGTCTTCCAATTTCATGGACTTCAATATTTACACTCAGTTAATGCCATCATCATTAGAGTGTACTCAAACTGGTTCAATGAATATGCAGCTTGGAAGCCACCAGCCCCTGTCAGTTTCTGGGGCTATATACAGAGAACAAATGGTGACCCCACCAGATTTCCAGTCTACAAATTTAACATTCTGTTGTGTTTCTCCATCTTTGGTAACTTCAGCAAAACCAGCAAGCTCATCATCAACTGAGAATCTGAGACAAAGCTCAGGAAGTGAAGAGTCTTCAATGGCGGGTATATGTGTAGAACAATCATCTGTCCCAAGTCACTGACAACTAGTTGTTTTTAGTAATATTTCAAAAAATGAAAACAAAAAATTGAGTTGCTGCAACTTAAGTAATTTTGATGAGATGCAGAATCATGACTCATATGTGTAGATCAAATAAAGAATATTACTTAAAATGTCAATATAAACAAAATGAAATACTTTTTCTGCATATATTTAATAATAATTGACTTTGGCCCACAGAAAGTGTACTCTGAAATTGGTTTTCAAGAGAATAACCTATTTTATTGAATCAGATTATGATTATCAAATGACTTATCAGTTTCAGTCACTAGCACTTCGGTTGGGGTTGAGCCAACTCATGATGGCGACAGTAGTAGACTTTGTTGGACCTGGTTCTCTCATGGCTGATTCTTTGTTCCCGACATATTAGTGAAAATATCGGTCACTGAGCTGCTTATACCAGTACTAAATGTAAATATATGATGCTATTTATTGTTTCTGGTGTGGGAAAAAGCTGCTACTTAAGCACCAGCTGAGCAAGGCAGGGAACTTAACACTGATTTACTTAGTTTACCATTTTCAGCAAACAGAAGTGTAAATACTCTTTCACCAGAATCATGTAGTTAACTTTCAGTGTAAACTCTGTGTATGAGATGAATAGTCCTTTCCTCTTCATGATTTAAGATGTACATACATATATATATATATATATATTTGTTGACACAAAACATTGTTAATCAGTCTTATCCGACTATGCATTGTAAATGTTATTTTGGAGATTTTAACTCCACATTTGCATAGCCTAATTTAGCAAAACTGGTCAAATTTAAGTTCCATCAGAAAATCCAGTTGTTTAATGTATCATTCCACATCATCATATTATCACTATTTGCTAAAATCTTTCATGATATTGATCAGATGAGTGTAACTACCAATGACAGTTCTTATTGGTGAAAGTATTGTCCACTTCATACCTAATAACACTATATTCAACTCTCATCATCAAAAAGTATTGTTATTTCTTTTCAGCAGATATCTTGTATGCTTTTATTCTTTTAAGATATATTTGTTATTATTATTTCAAATTGTACTTTTAGTTTTCTACATAGGGTCACATTTGTCAAAATTCAGTTAAAAAGAAAGAAAATAAGCCAATGTTTTTGTTTCACCATTGTGCCAATATTTAGAGTGCAACCATTTAGAAATGACAAAGTAACTTAGTTCCTAAATTGATCCCTCTTGTTGAGGCTTTTTATGTCAAAAAGTTCTATTTTATTTGATACAGTTTTAGCAATTTAGTTTCTTTTGATTTTGATGAATAAGCTGATTGTTATTTTTAAATCTGTGAATGTTTGTGGCCTCTATTTCACACATACAGATGTATTCATTGTTAAGTAAATACCTTGTCCAAAACCATGGCTTGTACTTTCTTTTTTCTACAATTCCTGAAATACAATATTTTGGAATAATGACATTTTGTCTAATAACTAAAACAAATTCGAAGTAAATTTTAATACATAGGTATTGTTCCTAGATTTAACCCATTTTTATGTAAAGTTATGAAACCTGTCACTGAATTTCATATCAATTTCACCATACGTAACTAGATATGTACGGTAAGTTTGTCAATATGGTCTGATTAGTCGAAATTTTAATAACAGTGTGAAATAAGTATTTGGAATTTTGAAGGAAGGATATCCATTTTGAAAGTCTTACATCAAGAGCATCTTTCTATTGACATTTGAAGAAAAACGGATTTTTAAAAATTTTTGGAAAAAACATAGGCTATGTCTTTGGTTTTTTCTGTGAAAATATGAATTTTTTGAAACATGGAAAAAGTGCTTTTTTCAGCCAAAACGAATAAAAAAATATAGGATAATGCTTATTTCGTAGTAAATCTCAAAATTGGGACACTATAGCATCAACAAAAAATTATATGTCCCGTGAAATACTCAAAGAAATAGAACTTTCGCTACCCATTGTAAAAATAATCCAAAACGTGGAGTTTATTTTGTAAGAAAATGTCATTGCCTTTTAGATGTTGAGATTTTGGATGAATAACCTTATTTCTAAAGCTCATCTTTTGTTTACTATATCTGAAGACAAACAAACATAAAAATAGAAGCTACTCGAAATTTTGATAACAGATTATGGAATAAGAATTGGGAATTTTGATAAAAGGGTATCCATTTTGAAAGTCTTACATCAAGGGCATATTTGTATTGAAATTTGAAGAAAACGAATTTTTAAAAGTATTCATATTTTAATACAAAGATGCCTTTGATGTAAGACTTTCAAAATAGAGATCCTTTTATCAAAATTCTCACTAGTTATTTCACAATCTCTTATCAAAATTTCGGTTAGTGTCGATTTTTACTGTTGTTGTTTTTTTTTGTCTTCAATTATATTATAAACAAAGAAGAGCTTTCAGAATAATATCATTCAAACAATATTCCAACATATAAAAGGCCATGACGTCTTCTTATCAAATACACTCATCCTTTTGATTTGCTTTTACTCTGGGTTAGTGAAAGTTCAATTTTTTTTAGCTTTTATAGTGACATAATG
>NW_013675065.1:22906-24237 GCF_000517525.1 Limulus polyphemus | reverse complement strand
GCTAAAGTTTCGTCGGAACGAATTTACGGGAAATCAATTAACAAACGGAGATGTAACAATACGTATTTCTACTAAACAATGCCTACCATCCTCCACCCTTAAATGTTCTATAAAATCCTGTGCTGATGAACCTTGAATAGGCAAAACTGCAGTCCACAGCAGAGGGTACAGCCAATAAAAGAATGCATTAGGCCTCTACATCACATATTCACTTTCACCTCTGGTGAAAAAGAAATCTTTAACATAGATATACAATCATTAACAGTTGCTCCTTGTATAATACTGAATTCAATGAAATGTTATAACTTAGGTATAACATACTTAAGTTAATTCAGGTTTCAATATGGTGAAGTAAAATGGACTCCAAACACCACAGACAGAATGACAAACTCTTTCTGTTAGATAACCAGGGTATACTTACCACTAAAGAGGATCATAAACCCACTTTATTTACCTTTTTAAGCTTTTATTCCTTTTATTTTTAAAGAAAATCAGGTTAAAACCCTGCTATACAGAGCACAAAACATATAAGGAAATTGAAACCTTTTTGTAGCAGAAGGTGAGCATTTCATAGAGGTTTTTCACTCATTATAGAGCTGTGAGAAAATTTAGTAAAATTACAAATGATGACCAAGAAAGTGAGCTAAAACAACATTTTATAAAACAGAAATGCTATTTTTACCATATATCCCAAATTTATCATGTCAACTTCTTTTGAAAGTTTAAAAAACAAAATTAAAATCATATTCTGATTTATAAACCACTGAATAAAATTAGTCAAATATTAAATAAAACTAAAGATGTAATGAAGAAAATGGATAAATGCAAAGTGGGAATGTGGTTCTGTATACATTTGGTTAAATTAAAAGAAGTTTAAAATCTAAAATAAACAAACATAAGAGCAATGTTAAAAATAATAAAAATGAAAACTTTGCCCTGGCTAAACATATAAGACATACTGGCCACATCATTCAGTTTGCTTGTTTGTAGTTAAGGTAAGTAATAAGCTGTCTGCACTGTGCCCACCAAAAAGTACCAAAATCTTGTTTTTAGTGTTTTGAGCCTTCAGACTTACTGCTGAGCAGCTGGGAACTCATTCAGTGGGAAAGAAACTGTTGTTTTGGTTCAACTGAATGATAGCTATAAATATAAGATAATCTACAGAAATAACATCTTATTATAACCTGTTGAAAGGGTTGGTAACTCAGAAACTAAATAGATGGCGTGATCTTCTTTAAATCAAGTAGCAGTATTAGGTCACATGACCAATGGCTTTGGTATATATGGTTTGCACATAGTGTCTGTTTTCAGACCACTGATGCTCTCAGAAG
>NW_013675065.1:19623-22354 GCF_000517525.1 Limulus polyphemus | reverse complement strand
CTTAAACATTCTATTTTGCAAGGTTTTCTATTACCAACAGAACATTGATGACTTCTTCTTTTCAGACAATCTAATTCTAACCATAATTAATAGAAGATTACCATGAACTGAATATATTGTCTCTAAACCACCACTCACATCTTCAGCAACATACCATTGCATAAGCATTTGCAGATTCTTCAAATAAAGTGCAGTCAATCATTTGTAAAATTGAGCTTGTCATAATTTATGCCAACACTAAAAGTTAATACATCAGTAGTATTATGTCATTATTTATAATCATGTATTTTCATTATATGTAAGATTTCCCAAAGAGTTTGATGCTACCTCAGCACGTAAGATACGTAGTGGGAGAGACATGCAGTTTGCTTTCTCATATTTCTACTTTCTCATCAGTGAAAAACAAAATATCTCAATAAAAGAAATATTTGACAGATTTGACACTGATCATTCAGGGTAAGTGTTATACAGATATCATTCATTTTTTAAGTGTTTAAAATATCTACAGTAATCATTAACTATTTACAAGGAATGGTATAGTTTTTTATGCATTACAAAAGAATGTTTATGGTTGTCTATCTTTCCTCTTCATTCCCTTGCTCACTTGGCTTAGGTTGCCAAACCACAAAAGAAATGCATAAAAGCCTGGTAAAACTACAGTTGCAGCTGTCATTAGCCTTGGTAGATCAATAATGTGAGATACTTTTTGAGGTTTTCAAATGTTTCAACTGTCATTAGCCCTGTAAGATGAGATATGTTCATTGAAACTAGGTGTTCCTTGTCAGGAATTATCTCTTCCTTTTTACATAACATACAGTTACCATCCCATGAGGAACCAACTCTAAAGTTTGAAGACAGTTTGAATGGGTAATTAAGAAATGTATTATAAAAGTTTAACATAGTAACAAAAACAACATTTTGAAAGGTTTTGTCATTATTGGATAACTTGTCAAACTGTTGTACATCTGTTACTATGTTAAACTTGTAATAAAGTTTTCTTCATTACCAACTCAAAATATTTATCAGTTAAAAGGAGTCTTTAAAACAGTCTAGGTTAAAAGTGCTCTTCAAATTTAAAGACATAATGTCTGTTAAATACCTCACTAGTTCGGTGCAACCAGGAATACGTTGAATTAATAACCAGAAGAATGTAGAGTTGAAGAAAGCTAAACCTACAACACTAGTTGTATTAAAACTAGAATATGACATTTTATCCACCTCCAGTTTCTTCCACATCATCCTCCACTTATGGGAGGAATTACCACTTAAAATCTTTTGCTGAGAAAACAATCTCTTAACCAGAAGATGTGACTGTTACATCTTCAATTGTGAAAATGTAAAGAAATAACAAAACATAAATTTCAATGATTACATAACAGCTCTGACACAAAATATGGTGGTGTAGGGATTTCAACATATCCTGTTATTAAATATAACGTACCAGCTTTGAATCCAAATATCGTTCATATGGTGGTGTAGAGATTTCAATATATCCTGTTGCTAAATGTTTGCTACAGTTGACCATATTAGCCTCAAATTCTTGAATTTTGGCATATTCTAGTGGCAGGTTGTACAGATGGGTTAAGACTGTTCGAATTTCCCTGTCTGACCATGTTCTTTCAAATAATAGAAAAAATACATTAAACAATACTTTTACACAGTATTTAATTTATTTTTAAACAACTAAAATTATTCCAACTTATGCAAGTTCATAATAAACAGGAACATTCATAGAAATTACGACAGTTAAACTAGCAGTTACTAGAAACTTCAGGGTAAGGAAGGATGGCCAAAAGTATTGCATTATTATGGCCAACAGGAGTGCAGTATTAAGTAAGAAAGGGCAGGAGGTAATCAATTCTGTGACTGTTAAAATCAGAGGCTAAAGGTCCTTTAAACAAAGTTTCAGATAGTGTGTTACAAAGTGAATAGTTTCTGAATACTTTTTAACATAATGCTTTGGATTCTAAGTTTGTGAATAAAGAAGTAGACAGAAAGCATAAGCAGTCCATATTCAACAGATGGCATTACATCAGGATGGAAATTTAGTCTACTTTTATAGATCATGACTTATACACTCGAGTTCTTCATCGTTATAAAAGAAGACAGAAAGCACGAACAATCCATATACAGCTGCTCAAAGATGGTTAATAACAGTGCCTTATTACACAAGGAAAAGTGATAATTAACTTTTTGTGTTATACATTAGGAAAATAAAAAATACATTATTTATCTGAAGTTCAATTTAATGATAATAGGCACTTAACAACAAACAATTACATATTTCTTTGTGATAATAGATATTCTGAAACATAATCTTGTGGATCACAAATACAAACTTGATTATATCCTCTTTTTAAATAATAAATGTACAATTACCTCTATATTCTGACATAAAACACCTGGTTATCTCTTCCTTTTTACATAACATACAGTTACCATCCCTTCTAACATGGAACACCTGGTATAAACACACAAACCTGGCATCAACTATTTCAACTAAATTTGTCGATATAGCTGTTTGATAATTATGTATGAAGTAGGATGTGACTAAAGGATAACAACATAATTAAAACACCCAATGATTTTAAGTACATAATTTTAAAACTTTATTACTTTAGAGTTGGTTCCTCATCATCAACTATTTCAACTAAATTTGTCGATATAGCTGTTTGATAATTATGTATGAAGTAGGATGTGACTAAAGGATAACAACATAATTAAAACACCC
>NW_013675065.1:10814-18874 GCF_000517525.1 Limulus polyphemus | reverse complement strand
TGTGATCAAGAGCTAGGTGTGTATCATAAAAAGTTCCAATTCACAATAAAAGACACTGTGATCAAGAGCTAGGTGTGTACCACAAAAAGTTCCAATTCACAATAAAAGACACTGTGATCAAGAGCTAGGTGTGTATTACAAAAAGTTCCAATTCACAATAAAAGACACTGTGATCAAGAGCTAGGTGTGTATCATAAAAAGTTCCAATTCACAATAAAAGACACTGTGATCAAGAGCTAGGTGTGTGCCACAAAAAGTTCCAATTCACAATAAAAGACACTGTGATCAAGAGCTAGGTGTGTATCACAGTACTGTTGGAAAAGAAATGATTCACTCACTTCCAGCCATTGCTTAATTTCAATGTCTGTTTGAATTAGAAAGAAACTGAAAACTCCATGTCTGTCAAATTCTCTGAAGCAGCTCCAATGGCCTTTTGTGCCCTTTGCTTACTTGTACATGGTCTTGGAAGTGTACATTAACAAAGAGTGGAGAGTGTATGCTAAGACTTCCCATCTTCATGAACAGAAGCTATAATATCCAGTAAATTGAGCAGGACATGTAAAGGAAGAAGCAGCTCCAATAAAAAGAGTGGAATGTGTAACATAAAATGTTGAACATAATTAGTATGTACATTTCTGTACATACAACACACACATATTTATATCTTATTAATGCATATGTTTCTTTTTGATACAACCTTTCCTTATGGAAGTAGAAAATACACAGTGTTTCAACAATATAAATGTTTCAAGATTGCTCGCAACATTATGATGCCATAAATGAAAAGAGTGAAACACTAGAGAGGTATGAAAAATGTGAAATATTCCCTTTATATGTGTATGTTATATGGCAACTGCTACCTTTATCCACATTGTACAGAAGGTTGAGTACATTATATTTAAACCATTTTGAATACGGAAAGCAACAAATCAATTAACAGCAACAGCCAATATAAAGTTTCAGAGGAACAAAGTGTATCAAAACTACTTTTTAACAATACTGCTGTTGCTGCCCATGTTGTTTCTTCTGTGAACCATATTGTTCACAGCACAGCTCACACAATATGCATCAATTTTCTACAGAACCTAACCGAATAGTAGCATTCTCTTACTTGTTTCAGTATCGTAATGACATCTAAGTGTCCAGACATTGTAAGGTTGTGGAGATGACATAGTGTTTTACACTGTAGAGACTATGGAAGTACCAACTGTAGTCACATTTTCAACTTTGGGCTGTATGGAGCAAATGTTTGCCATAAGGATTTTTCTGTGTTATTCTTCATCCACTGAATATAACTGGTTCAAACTCATATTCTATATCTGAGTATATTTCAACTAAGTGTTGGAAGACATTTGTTCTTCACCATTGATTGTTCTCTGTTATACTTTAGGTTGGTAATCTTTATTATCTCATGCTTCCCTCTTTTTACAGCTTACATTCTTACATGGTTTTAGGGATAATGTGTCGGCATTTCCATGGTTCTGTCCAGGATTTTTGTTACAATCCATCAGCCACTTCAGTGCTACATGAACTGTCCAAATTGTAAGCTTTGTCTATGTAGGTAATGATGGAAATGACTTAGGACAACACTTAGTAATTCTTACCGAGAAGTACATTACATTTTTTCTGCAGTCTTCAATGTCTTGCTATATTAGGCAATCATATGTTCTATTCCATGTTGTACTCGTGATAACACTGTTCCCCCTGCACAATTATTAGAACCTATACTTAACTTTCAAGAGTTAGGTAAGCTAATACAGTACTATTAGTCAATTTTGTCTTCGGTTTCCTGAACATTTATTCACAATCAGAAGTCCAACAATATTTTTTTGGCTTTTCAAGTAATTTGTAAAGTGGATGAGTTATGTCAGAGAATTATTTTCCAAAATGAAGATAGTAAGAGCACAGTCCAAGGAATAATTTTACATCATGCAGATTCTTTGGTATTGGACAATTCTCAGTGACTATGTAGACACTTTCTCTCAGCTGACTGTGTGTTCCAAGAAACAAATCTGTCGATGGTCAATTCCCATTTCTTGGGATTAAGCATAGGTTTCTCTATCATCAACCAATCCATAACCATCCTTAGTCCTTTGTAAGCATTATCAAAAGTCTTACCTTATGCAATTATGTCATCCAAGTAGATGAGAATGACATTCCAGGTTAGTTCAGACACAACACACTCCATTATTCATTGAAATGTAGCAGGTGCATTACATAATACAATTGGTAGCGCAACCCTTTTTCTGCAGTAAAGGCTATCTCTTCTACTTGCTGTGTTAATTTGCACTTGCCAATGTTCACTCTTCAAATCATATGTGGAGGATCCTTGGCAGTGGGTAGGCATCATTCTTTGTGACTTCCTTTAATTTATGGTGGTCCATTCTTCTTCTTCACAAGTACAATATTTGATGCCCAAGGACTAATACTTGATTCTGTCAATGCATGATTTTACTTGGTTTTTATCTCTTTCAAAGCCTCAGCCTATATTGCAAGTTGAAATTGCTTGGTTAACTGATGTATTGGGGCTGCATCTCCAGTATCAATCTTATATCAGATTTCTGACATCTTGCCTCAAAGGCAACTACTTCTGATGTTGAAAAACTACATATACACAACCTCACATCTTGCAATGTCCCACCCAGACTTGCTTCAAATTTCATGTTTGTTTTCATAGCCATTCCTATTAACACCTGGTATTTCACCTCTTGGTACAATGACTGCCATCCTTGTTCTTAGAGAAAATTTAACCTGTAGAGTAGTAACCATATTACAGTACAAAGAGATTTGCTGATCATAGACTGTGAAGCTATTTGAAGCTAACCTAACCACACATCCATGTAGCCACATGAAGTCAGCTCTCAATATGCACTGTTTCTCAATGTCAATTAATTACCCTGCTTCCTACAGTAAGGGTAACTTCCCTCTAGCTGAAACGTTATATCTATTTGTTATTTACATCTTCTTTCACCAATGTTGGAAGCAATTTCCCACCTTTAATTAGCAATTGGAGCAAATTGGTTCTGTAGAACCAGTGTTGATAAATACACTGCAAGGCTTCCCATCAATAAATCTGTGGATTCATGGACTGGTTTCATTAAACAATAAATTCCTTAACCCATCTTGGGCAGATGGGGTATTCTGAGCTGAGCTTTGCCACATAAATCCAGCTGAATCCCATTTCCCAATGTCTAATTAGCCCTTTGTTCTTCCTATGATATGGTTGGATTTGAACACTTATCCATAAAGTATTGGCTTCTTGGTGTACTAACAGTCTTGGCTGTAATAGCCAGGTATGCCACATCTATAACAGTTCCTTCTTTCTGGTATCTATTGAGAGGAGTTTTTATTCCCTACAGGCTTTGGTCTGTAGTTCCTAATAATATGTACTTTCAAGTTACTCTTGAAATTCCTATTGTCTTCTAGTTTATATTATATGTATCTAGATGTCTAACTAATCTATTTAATTTCTTCTAAACTATTGTCACAGGGAGTAGATGATTCAATACTACTTGACCTCATGATCCCATAACTTCTAGATGGTGCATATAGTTGTTTAACTGTAACTTTAAAGGATTCAAGTTCTAACAACAGAGCTTTCTTTAAAGACTTACATCTACTTCGCTTCAGCCTAATTTTCATGTTCTTATCTGTTATGGCATCTACAAATTGGTCACATGTCTTTATATGTTATGGCATCTACAAATTTGTCACATGTCTTTATCTGTTATGGCATCTATAAACTGGTATGTGTCCTTATCTGTTATGGCATCTATAAACTGGTCACATGTCCTTTATCTGTTATGGCGTCTACAAACTGGTAACGTGTCCTTATCTGTTATGGCATCTATAAACTGGTCACATGTTCTTATCTGTTATGGTGTCTATAAACTGGTCATATGTCCTTATCTGTTATGGCATCTACAAACTGGTCACATGTCCTTATCTGTTATGGTGTCTATAAACTGGTCACGTGTCCTTATCTGTTATGGCGACTACAAACTGGTCACATGTCCTTATCTGTTTTGGTGTCTACAAACTGGTCACATGTCCTTATCTGTTATGCTGTCTATAAACTGGTCACATGTCCTTATCTGTTATGGCATCTATAAACTGGTCACGTGTCCTTATCTGTTATGGCGACTACAAACTGGTCACATGTCCTTATCTGTTATGGCATCTACAAACTGGTCACATGTCCTTATCTATTATGGCATCTATAAACTGGTCACGTGTCGTTATCTGTTATACTGTCTATAAACTGGTCACATTTCCTTATCTGTTATGCTGTCTATAAATTGGTCACATTTCCTTATCTGTTATGCTGTCTATAAACTGGTCACATGTCCTTATCTGTTAAGGTGTCTATAAACCGGTCACGTGTCCTTATCTGTTATGGCGTCTATAAACTGGTCACGTGTCCTTATCTGTTATGGCGTCTATAAACTGGTCACATGTCCTGTGACCAGTTTATAGACAGCATAACAGATAAGGACACGTGACCAGTTTATAGACGCCATAACAGATAAGGACATGTGACCAGTTTATAGATGCCATAACAGATAAGGACACGTGACCAGTTTATAGACGCCATAACAGATAAGGACACGTGACCAGTTTATTTACGCCATAACAGATAACGACACGTGACCGGTTTATAGACGACATAACAGATAAGGAAATGTGACCAGTTTATAGACAGCATAACAGATAATTTCCTTATCTGTTATGCTGTCTGTAAACTGGTCACATGTCCTTATCTGTTATGACATCTATAAACTGGTCACGTGTCCTTATCTGTTATGGCATCTATAAACTGGTCACGAGTCCTTATCTGTTATGGCATCTATAAACTGGTCACATGTTCTTATCTGTTATGGTGTCTATAAATTGGTCACATATCCTTATCTGTTATGCTGTCTATAAACTGGTCACAGATTATCAAATTTTCTTCCTTTTGAGACTTTAATTTCTTTTGATCACAAACTATAAAAAGTTTGTTTAAGCTTTTCTGCAACTATATATTTGATCACCATTAACAAAAAACCTTTTAGAGTTATAGCTTTTATATCATTTATTGAACGATGTATATATATATATATATGTTGAATCAAGTTACATTACAATCTAATCAAAAAATTATCATTTGATATATCTTGTTTTTTCCCTAAAGAACTAAGGAGTTCCATTGATAGCTATAAATTTTTTACTGCTACAAGTAATGAATCTACATACCTTTCTTGTAAGCTGTTCATTATGTCGACATCAATTAAATGAGCAATGTGAGCTGGAACTTTTCTGGTTTCACTTCCATAGAAATCATTATACAACTTATTCACATGCCGCAAAGAATCAGCAAAAGTGTCTAAAAGTCTTCGGCTCTTTCTTGAAGATGTCTTGTACAAATGATCGATGACTTCTAATTGCTAAGATTACAATATATTTATATAAGAATACTGAAACTTAATTATTGCATGAAAGTATTAAACAATAACTGATGTAAATCATCTGATATTACATGTCGTATGTACGTAACACTAAGTGTTAAACAATAACATATCTAAACCATCTGATATTACATATTGTATGTATGTAACACTAAGTGTTAAACAATAAAATATCTAAACCATCTGATATTAAATATCGTATGTACATAACACTAAGTGTTAAATAATAACTGATGTAAATCATCTGATATTACATATCATATGTACGTAACACTAAGTGTTAAAGAATAACATATCTAAACCATCTGATATTACATATCGTATATATATATATATACAACACTAAGTGTTAAACAATAACTGATGTAAATCATCTGATATTACATATCGTAGGTATAGAACATTAAGTGTTAAATAATATGTAAACCATCTGATATTACATATCATATATATATATATATATACAACACTAAGTGTTAAACAATAACTGATGTAAATCATCTGATATTACATATCGTAGGTATAGAACACTAAGTGTTAAATAATATGTAAATCATCTGATATTACATATCGTATGTACATAACACTAACTGTTAAGGAATAACATATCTAAACCATCTGATATTACTTATCGTATTGTTACGACAGCGGAAGTCATGTGATGCTGGTAACACGTCATGAGATTCTAGAAGGATCACGAAGGCCCTAGCATTTTCTAGGCACCCTCTATTTTAATATATAAGCCCGGCAAATAAAGCGGAGAGGAGAAGTGATGGCATAGATAATTGCAAATAGGGAGATATAGAGACAGATAATCGAGTCATGGAGTAAGTAAAGTGCGTGAATCGTTGTGAATTATAGATAACTTAAACAAACCTTAATTTCCACAGTCACTGTATTGCAAGTTGTATTGAGAACGAATAAACTAGTTTTATTTCAGAAAGGACTTGTATCGCTAAAGTTTCATCCGAAAGAAATTATACGGGAAATTAACAAACGACCAGAGACGTAACAATACTAATTGGCTATACAGTGCTAGGCTAAATGATTCCTAGACACAAACATAGCTCTATTTTAAAAGGGCATTTATATTAAAATAGGATTGTGTGTGTGTGTATGGGTGCTACATGGAACTGTATAGCAAGCATAGGACTGAAGGTACAATCATACGTTAGTGAACAAGTTCATATTACCCCATGGAAAGGACATGGCCTCAAAAGGATATATTAAATTAAAAATTGCAGACAGTCGACAATACTTTAACATACCGCGTGTAAAGCAGCAAAGTAAAGGGATACTACCTAGGAGTCAGTTTCAGTATGGATAGAATAACACCAATAGGGAGGAAGAGGTCTACATAGCACCTACCCCTCTCTCATCCTAACAAGGGACCAAAATCCCGACGCAGAACGAACACAGATACAGTCCTTCTTGGGACTCCCCTGGTGACGGCAGCAGATTAGCAGACGAAAAGTAGGATAAAGACTAATCAGTACCTAGTTTTAAAAATTAGTAATTAACATTTAGGCTTAAACCATAACAACTACTTATAGCAGATCACCAAAACCTTAAGTACGAATCGAGGATTTTCTTTATTTTGGGAAAATTAAAAGTATACATTCTGGTTGATATTAAAATTTTGAAGAATTGGCGAATATTAGCAATATTATGCGGTGTGTCAGAGATTGGTCACGCGCTGTACGATAGCAAAGACACTTGTTTATTATTTTTACGGCGCTGTCATGTACTATAATATAGGGTTTAGTGCGTTACATTAAAACAATTCTAAATATGCAAACCAGTAAGTCAGATACAGCCACTGCCAATAGAAAACTGTTGTGGAACGATAGGTATCAGAACTACATTTCATAGGTAGTGTTATCCACCCGTGATGCTTTACTTTCAGGAAAGGTATGCGATAACCATTCCCAACACAAGATGTGTTCATATTGGGATTTAGAATTTCAAATATGGGATATCTCTTCTACTTAAAAGCATTGGAAAACAAAGGAATATTGATAAACATGACCACCCAGAAAGAGACCTACAACAAGTGATATCCCAGACGTGGTAAGCAAATTACAGCGTCCTGTAACAGGTGAGAATTCATGAACACAAAAGTTAGTGCTAAAATCCGTCCACGTGCCTTAGGCAAAAGTATGCAATATAATCAAGAAAGATCTCCGTCTGGAAATGAAGCCAACAAGATGCGAGTTCACAAAGGTAAGGCATCTATTCATGCCTCCCATTCAATGGTCACATACCTCAAAGAGCTGGAGAATGTGCGATTGGACAGTTGAAACTAGAGCTCGGAAACGGTCTTTCTTGTACACTAGATGGCTTATGGAAAGTACTTAGGGAGGACGTGCAGGACTATTGTCAAGATGCACAATCATCAGAGTGAGCATGGCCGGACATGGAAACATGAAATGTAATGAAGTGGTTGTACTTGTTTGTTGAATTTTGCGCAAAACTTGGCTAGAAGTATTTGTGCTAGCCATTCCTAATCTCAAAGTGATAGATTAGAGGGAAGGCAGCTATCAACACTACCCCCCCACCAACTCTTGACCGTCACATTATAATGCCCCCCACGCCTGAAAGAGGGAACATGTT
>NW_013675065.1:9035-9872 GCF_000517525.1 Limulus polyphemus | reverse complement strand
GGTGTCATCAAGTTGAAGTCAAAGTGACTGAAGGAGTTGATGATGGTGAAGTGGAACCAGGTATAGATATTAAAGAAGAGTAGGAGAAAGACCAAGATTTGAAGCCAATAGTTGATTTTCTACAATCAAGTGTTTTGCACCCTGCTTGGGAGAAGGTGTATACCTTAAGCCCTGTGACAAAGAACTATTGGGCACAATGGGACCAGTTGAAGCTTGAAGATGGTATTCTTCTCCGGAGATAGGGTCCTGGCAAACAGTTCTACCGAGAAAGTTATGGGAAGTTGTGATGCGTCAATCTCATGATAGTTTAACAGGAGGACATCTCGGAGTTAAAAAGACATTGAGTCACCTATGACAGAGATTTTACTGGATAGGTATGAGGCAAGATGAGGAAGAATGGTGCAGGACCTGCAGTACATGTTGTGCTAAAAAGGGACCAAAGCATAAGGGACGTGCTCCAATGAAGTTATATCAAGTTGGTGCACCAATGGAAAGAGTAGCTGTTGACATTGCTGATCCTTTGCCCCAAACTCGTGCTGGTAACAGGTACATTTATGTGGTGATAGATTATTTCACCAAGTGGCCTGAGGCATATGCAATACCAAATCAGGGAGCTACAACTGTAGCTTTGGATATTAGTGATTTCTTCTTCAGATTTAGTATGCCATATGAACTGCATTCCGATGAAAGCCGTAACTTTGAATCAGCTGTATTCCATGAATGTTGCAAGTTGTTTGGCATACGAAAGACCAGGACAACGCCACTTCACCCACAGTCTGATGGGGTGGTAGAAAAGTACAACTGGACACTGGGACAGGAATTGGCAAAGTTTTGTAA
>NW_013675065.1:0-8592 GCF_000517525.1 Limulus polyphemus | reverse complement strand
GAAAGTGTTTTCTGAAAGGATGGATGATATTCACCATCAAGTGTGTTCAAATTTGAAAACGTCTGCTGATTCGATGAAGCTATGTTATGATGAGAGATCTACTGAAATCAGCTTTGTACCAGGAGACAAGGTGTGGTTGTATAATCCCAGGAAGACCAAAGGGATGTCTCCTAACTTGTCATCTCCATGGGAAGGTCTATATGACATAGGGGATCGTCTCTCAGACGTGACTTTCCAAATAAAATGTGGTCGGCGAGGTAAGCCAAAGGTGGTGCATGCCAACAGGCTTTGGCATTATCATGGTCCAGGACATTTCAGTTGGGACGAAGTGAACAATGAAACAAATGACACTGCTGAAGACATGGCACCTGAAAAAGCCACTGTCGAAGAAGAAACTCTACCCGGTTTTGAGAAGGAATACAGTGAAGCCATTAATGAAGTTACTACCACTGATGTGACTGTTACCAATAATAGGATGTTTCCTGATGGACCAGATGAACCCCACGTGAAGCAGAAGGCAATGAGACAGAAACCAGTAAGGAAGAGGATACGTTCCGTAAAATTAAGAGACTTTGTTGAATTTTAATTTTGTGTTTGTAAATGCTGTACATTTAATTAAGTTATTGTTAATTATCTATTGGTTTAATGTAAGTTGTTATTGTTCAGAACAAACAATACTAAGAAAGGGGTAGTGTTACAACAGCGGAAGTCACGTGATGCTGGTAAATAATATGTAAATCATCTGATATTACATATCGTATGTACATAACACTAAGTGTTAAGGAATAACATATCTAAGCTATCTGATATTACTTATCGTATTGTTACGACAGCGGAAGTCACGTGATGCTGGTAACACGTCATGAGATTTTAGAAAGATCATGAAGGCCCGAGCGTTTTCTAGGCGCCCTCTATTTTAATATATAAGCCCACAAAATAAAGCGGAGAGGAGACGTGACGGCACAAATAATTGCAGATAGGGAGATATAGAGACAGATAATCGAGTCAAGTAGTAAGTGAAGTGCAAGAATTATTGTGAATTATAGTGTGTGTTTAAGTTAAAGTGACTGTGGAAATTAAGTGTATTGCAAAGTTGTATTAAGAAAGAATAAACTAGTTTTATTTAAGAAAGGACTTGTATCACTGAAGTTCTTCGGAAATAATTTTTACGGGAGATTAACAAATGACCAGAGACGTAATAGTATGTATATAAAACTAAGTATTAAACAATGACTGATGTAAATCAACTGATATTACATATTGTATGTATGTAACACTAAGTGTTAAAGAATAACATATCTAAATCATCAGATATTACATACCATATGAATATAACACGTCAAGTGTTAAACAATAACTGACCTAAACCAGCAAATATTACCTACAATATGAATATAAAACTAAGTGTTAAACAATAACATATCTAAATCCACTGGAAACTGGATTACTCCTTACCTCCACTAGTAGAATTTGAGGGGGTAATGTGCATTGGGATGTTGTGAGGAACAGTGCTTGGGAAACAGTGCAATAGGTGAACCAAGGTTCCTAAATTTTTAAAAGCAAACCAACCCCAATTTATTCAATCAAGTGATTAGCAGGGACAGGCAGGATCATGATAGTCCAGTAGTGGCAGTCCCGGATAGCATGGTAATACCACCTAGTGATCTCCTAGGTGGTATTATTGAACTCCTCATTTCTACAGGGCTTGTTGTAACCAGTATAAAGTATATTGAAATAGTGGTTGCTAGTAATGAATTGGTTAGATAAAAGCACACCTGCCTGGGTAACACTCGCCACAGAGTTGGATCCTGTGAAAATGAAGTAAGGTAGAAATAAAAATACTCACCCCTCTGGATAATCTAGCCAAAGTGGTTAAGATAGCTACACGTGTTAAGTGAAAACCCTCAGATGAAGATACTGCCAAATCATGCAAACAATATTACAAATCTGATGAGACATGACTCGCAGAAGATTCCTTACCTTCAAAGAGAGCCCAGAATAAAAAATCATCATCTAGCATCTTGAGAGGCATGAGTGCAGGCAATAAAACCTTCACTGAACATGACAATAAAGGAAATCAGATCGGTAATCGAAGTGAGAAATAATGATCAGTTGAATTGGTGAAAAGGATTAAACCCGTTCCCTGTTTGAGTGTCTTGGATAAGAAGAACTGGTCTGAGGATGGTGGTAGAGTGATAAAGTGTTCTGTGGACAAACAGTGTAAACCACTCCAACTGGCTATATCTGAAAGTTAGTGGCAACAAAAAATAAACGTTAATATATAGGTGATACATGGCATATGAGAAGCAGGACACCAACAGATGTAGAGAAAGGGCATGGAATATAACATTAACATATTATGTAGGTAACTGGAATGGTTGTTTAGTACAAAGGACCCTAAGCAACCTAAGGAATCCAGAGAGTACTGGGGACTCAAAGAATATTTAGTTGCTAGTACCAAATGGTAGTCAATAAGGACGCCGTAAACAGGGAGATTATGGAAGATGTAAAAACCCTCATCAAAGAGCCAGTTATGGTTGACACTTCTGATAGAAGTGGATTCAGTCTCCTCTAAAGACACCACTGCTGATATATGTGTTATTTCCATTGAGAAATGTGCATTGCAGGATGAAACAAAAATAAAACTGAGACACATAGATGCCAACCTTCGAAATTAAACCCTGATGCCATATGAAAGACTACATAACCCCTATGCCCTAAGCTGGAGCTTCAGGATAGCCATGTGAACCCTGTCAAATGAAGGTTGCTTCCACAGAAATGGCCTAAAAAGAAGTGAAAATGATGGAAGCTCTTAAAAGTATTGCAGAAACAGAAACCAGGTTGTTACTACCAATCAGGTGCTATCAACAGGCCCAGACAATGGGTTGAAAGAAAACATAGTTAGTGCCTGGGGTAACATATGAATTGGAGGGAAGGCCTAGAATAATAATCCTGTCCCATCAGAATGCATCCATTGCCAAAGCCTGAAGGTTGGGTACTGGAGACCAAATTGCCAGTAGTTGAGTGTTCCAATGACAGGCCAACCTACCAAACAGAGTTGCAAAATGAGAGCCAAATTGACAGAACCTTGTGATGCAGCATCTATTCTGTTGGGAGAATCTATTTTGGTTGAGAAAATTGATCTGCTACCGCAGTCATCACTTGTGGAACATGGCAAGCTAGTACAGTGATATGATAAAAGTGATTCCAAGAAAGGAGGTCCAAAAACAAGGAGCCTTGGGCTAAGTGCCTCCTCAATGAGAAACACATGCCTTTGGAAGAGCAAGAAGGACTAAAATAATGTGTAGGGTTCATCGTCCTGGAATTATTAACTGCTGGTACATGCACCCAATCCCTGAAGCAAGGCATTTGTGAAAATATGAAATTTAGGATGAGGGGGTCAGTATAATAGACTGTAGAAACTATGGAGGTCGAATAATAACTATAAGTGTCAGCGGGTGGTATGTTTTGAAATGTTGTAATCTTTAAAATAAGGAATTGTCTGCTGTAAAAGTTGTTGTTATTGTATTATTGAATCAATTAAATATTAATTTGTTAATATATTTTACCCTGTAGTAAAATAATACTCCATTCCTTAGTTTTATGAAGCCTTACACACTACATAAGGGGGAACCTAACTATTGTTTATACAAATTCATACACAGTGACAATCGATGGTAAACAAAGTCTGAAGTAGGAAAAACAATATGTATGCATAAAATAAACATACCGATGTGCTAAGTGTGCCTGAATTAACCTGTATGGAATTTTTTGGCATTGATGGTAATTTATATTTCTGCCATCCAAGTCCTAGAAGTATCATGATGTTCACTTAATTTTTGTCTGTAAAATGAAATTCCCAGATGCTTCCTTGGTCAAGAATGCAAATAAAAAAATCACTGAATCTTCCTGGCTTCTCTGACCCATACAGCTTCACATGAA
The DNA here is from genome assembly GCF_000517525.1 of Limulus polyphemus. Classification (NCBI taxonomy): domain Eukaryota; kingdom Metazoa; phylum Arthropoda; class Merostomata; order Xiphosura; family Limulidae; genus Limulus; species Limulus polyphemus. Next base: position 4,650 of record NW_013675065.1, on the reverse strand, counting down.
ACATGATCAGTACTGATGTTTTAGTTTAATATTTAAAACAATAAGTGCAAAAAAACTGAAGAATGAAAAATATCCATTTTTACAAAAAAGTACTCTATAAGGAAAGAAATATATATTAACCACTGATTACCTTAACTAGGGAATCAAATATTCTTAGCTTTTCCCAAGGTAGCGTTCCTTGATGGAATTTAATGGCTGGTTCTTCAAATCCCATCAATCTTCGAAATTTGATATCTTCATTTTCTTGAAGTTCTTTATGCTGTTCTACCATTTGAGCATCAGGGACTTTTACTCCATTCTGTACTCTTCCTTCTTCTTTGTTCATAGAAACAGTTGGTTGTCCTAAGTGATTTTTAGTTTTATATTTAAATTTTGGATAAATTTCTTTAATCACAGTATGTTCACTATTAAAGCTTTTATGTACATCACTGATTAAATAACCATGACTTTCAATTGTCTGATTGGCATGCTTGGCTACAGCCAAACTTGGAGAAGGCTGACCAATATGAGATAAACTTTCCATATAATCCTGAATCAGTTTGGATTTCTGTTTTAAGTAACCCCTTTCTGTTAGATAACCTGAAAAAAACAAAAACATTCAAACCGTATTGTATAAAGAACATTTAACAACACCTAACATACCATGAATCAGGTGAAAACAGGAGGCCATCTAAATGATGAATTAATTATCTTACATGTTCCTTTATATAAACAATTATAAACTGATAACATATAACATACTAAGAATCAGGTGAAAACAAGAGGGTATATAAATGATGAATTCAATATCTTACATGTTCCTTTATATAAACAATTATTAACTGATAACCTCCAACATACTGTTATGACAGGGGTAGTCACATGATGCTGGTAACACGTCATGAGTTTCTAGAAGGATCATCACTTTTACTGGCAACTCTAGTCTTTTCCAGGCACCCTCTATTTTAGTATATAAGCTCGGCAAATAAAGTGGAGATATAATTGCAGATAGACAGATATAGAGACAGATAATTGAGTCAAGTCGTAAGTAAAATGCGTGAATCGTTGTGAATTATAGCTTGTGTTTAAGTTATAGTGACTGTGGAAATTAAGTGTATTGCAAAGTTGTATTGAGAAAGAATAAACTAGTTTTATTTAAGAAAGGACTTGTATCACTGAAGTTCCTCAGGAATAATTTATACCGGGAAATTAACAAACGACTAGAGATGTAACAATACCATGAATCAGGTGAAAACATGAAGGTATCTAAATGATGAATTCAATATCTTTATATTGTTCCTTTATATTGTTATGACAGCAGAAGTCACGTGACGCTGGGAGCATGCGAGCTGGAGTTTCTAGAAGAATCGTGACTTATCGGGGAACCTCACGATTGTCCCAGCATTTGCTAGATGCCCTCTTTTTTAGTATATAAGCCAGAGATAGATTGAAGAGAGATAATGGAGTCAAGCGAGCAGTAGGCACCGTAAGTAAAGTGTGTGAATCACTGTGATTTATAGTGTGTGTTTATAAAAGTAGTTAAGTTAAAGTGACTGTGTAAATTCTGTGTATTACTAAAATTTGTATCGAGAAAGAATAAACTAGTTTTAATTAAGAAAGGACTTCTATCGCTGAAGTTCCCAGGAAAGAATTTATACCAAAAATTAACAAACGAGCAGATACGTAACAATAATAAAAATGTTTCATGAGGCACACACGCGAGCAGTTCGTAGTAGCTCGTGGGTAATATAATTTGTTAGCGTAACATGAGCTGAATCTTCCTCAAGTGATTTACAACTTATAATGGCATGGATAGTAGTTAAACATGGTTCAAAGGTAATAAAACAATAAAATTTAATTATAAATAGATGTATACTATTACAAAGCCAAATTTTAAACTACAAAATGACATATTATATTATGTTGTTTTCTGTGAAGAGATTTGTATGTTTCGCTTCTAGTTCGAAATTCTATTCCCATGGGAAACTCATCAATGAGCTTAACTGAATATTACATTACATAGCTAGAGAGCCAGAAAAATTATGATTGTTATAGGAAATTGTCTATTACTCTGTGTTCTTAGGTGTATAATTTAATCAATAAAACATTATTTAGTGTAGTGGTTACAATTAGTATAAAGAAAGTAGGCTTAAGCTTCATGGATAGTTGACAGCAAAATAAAGACCCAGATAAGTACTAAATTTCTTGTTTTCATGTGTATTCTATGGATTATTATAAACTAAAATACAGTAGATTAGGTAAGACAATAAAAATTAATCATTAGTTATCCTCGTGAGGATACACTAATACACTATGTAATTCAATATGGTAATGTGAGCTTCACATTCACTGGGTGATTTACAGCTTGTGTGGCAGGATTATTAGTTAGACACAGTTCAAATATCAATAAAATTAAGTATAAGTAGATGTATACTGTTACAAACTTTAAGTTATTTAAGATAAAACAGTGGGGGTATCTTGTTACAATATGCAATCAATATAGCAAGAAAAAAGGGTAATTTAGATTAATTTAAATTTTTACATAGTGGTTTCGAGAAGTCTTACAGAGATAGGGTAGAGAAAATAGCAGATAAAATACAAAGATTTCCTGACAAAAAATGTTTATTTATTTAAAAAAGGTTTCAGAGTTTACACAACGGAAATTTGACAATTTTCAGATGAAGAAAAATATTTTTAATCTTAATATGAAAATCGCTTTGTATATCAAGCAGTCAAAGCTTTGAGTGAATGTGAAACCATATATTAAAAAATTTTTTTTGTAATAATACTTAAAATAAATTTCAATTTTGTAATCTTTACTGATAGTCTGAAGACATATATATATTCATTATCAAAAGTTATAGTATGACTAATCTCCTGGTTATGAATTACGTGCAATGCACCTAACCCATATGGAAAGAGTTTTAAAAGGCAGCACTCATTGAAAGATTACATTCCTTGATGACTTATCAGTGTTGTATAGCATGTCCTTTAAAGACAGCAATATTTCATCAATATCTCTGCAACAACTGCTAAGTTAGTAGTAGCAGCAGGATACTCTACAACAGTTGTCAACTTTCAGACCATGTTATTTCTTGTCTTTGTTAAGCTACATATTTCACAGAATCATAAACGGCTTAAGATGAAAGCCAAACAAGTTATATTTAAAATGTTTGCTTACCATCATCTAGCTGCTTCTGAATGTAGGCCATGTTCTCCTTCAGTCCTAAGGATAGATCAGATGTGGAAAAATTCTTGCTGGCAAAAATATGTTCTGCCATTTTGAAACCTGGTTGTTCTAGAACTTTTGGATACCTAACAAATAAGAGTGGGCATTAGAAAAACTAAAGCTATGATTGGTTGGAATTGAAACAAATATTTCAAAGTATATAGACACCATAAACTACAACATTTAAGACATATTAAATTATCTCATTTTCAAAACAAACATGCAAATTGGAAACAGCTAGTTAAAGAAAATATTTCATCTTTATTTAATATTTTGTCCAATCATATGTTTCGTGAATATCAAAACCAGACTAGTTACATACAGAGAAGAAACAGATTTCTTAAAGTGAGAACCTATATCTGAGTAAGAACCTATATCTCAGATACCTTATATCTTTAAGTAAGAAAATGTATCTGAGCTACCTTATATCTGAGTAAGAACCTACAACTGAGATACTTCATATCTGAGTAAGATCTGAGTAAGAAACTATGTCCGAGATACTTTATATCTGAGTAAGGACCTATATCTGAGATATTTTCTATCTGAGTTAGAACATATATCTGAGATACTTTATATCTGAGTAAGGACCTGTATCTGAGATACTTTATATCAAAGTAAGAACCTGTATCTGAAATACTTTAAATCTGAGTAAGAACCTATATCCGAAATACTTTAAATCTGAGTAAGAACCTATATCCGAGATACTATATATCGGAGTACGGACCTGTATCTGAGAGATTTTATATCTGAGTAAGAACCTATATCTGAGATACTTTATATCTGAGAAAAGACCTACATCTCAGATATTTTATATCTCAGTAAGGATCTGTATCTGAGATACTTTTATATCTGAGTAAGGAGCTGTATCTGAGATACCTTATATCTGAGTAAGAATCTATATCTGAAATACTTTATATCTGAGTAATAACCTATATCTGAGATACCTTATATCTGAGTGAGGACCTATGTCCGAGATACTTTGTATCTGAGTAAGGACCTATATCTCAGTAACAACCTATATCTGAGTAAGGACCTGTATCTGAGATACTTTATATCTGAGTAAGAACTTATATCTGAGATACTTTATATCTGAGTAAGAACCTGTATCTGAGATACTTTATACCTGAGTAAGAACTTATATCTGAGATACTTTATATCTGAGTAAGAACCTATATCTGAGATACCTTATATCTGAGTATGAATCTATATCTGAGATACTTTATATCTAAGATACCTTATATCAGAGTATGAATCTATATCTGAGATACTTCATATCTAAGAAAAGACCTACATCTGAGATACTATATATATGAGTATGGACCTATATCTGAGATACTTTATATCGGAGTAAGAACCTATATCTGAGATACTTTATATCGGAGTAAGAACCTATATCTGAGATACTTTATATCTGAGTAAGAACCTATATTTGAGATACTTTA
>NW_013675064.1:15087-23074 GCF_000517525.1 Limulus polyphemus | reverse complement strand
AAAAAACTGTAAAGGAAAATCACACTATACAATTAAATAAATAACAGAGAAAACCAGTTATATTAAGAGTGAAGACCATCTTGTGAGAAAGAAACTGTAAAGGAAAATTACACTATACAATTAAATAAATAACAGAGAAAACCAGTTATATTAAGAGTGAAGACCATCTTGTGAGCAAGAAACTGTAAAGGAAAATTACACTAAACAATTAAATAAATAACAAAGAAAACCAGCTATATTAAGAGTGAAGACCATTTTGTGATAAAGAAACTGTAAATGAAAATTACACTATACAATTAAATAAATAACAGAGAAAACCAGTTATATTAAGAGTGAAGACCATCTTGTGAGCAAGAAACTGTAAAGGAAAATCACACTATACAATTAAATAAATAACAGAGAAAACCAGTTATATTAAGAGTGAAGACCATCTTGTGAGAAAGAAACTGTAAAGGAAAATTACACTATACAATTAAATAAATAACAGAGAAAACCAGTTATATTAAGAGTGAAGACCATTTTGTGAGAAAGAAACTGTAAAGGAAAATTACACTATACAATTAAATAAATAACAGAGAAAATCAATTATATTAAGAGTGAAGACCATCTTGTGAGCAAGAAACTGTAAAGGAAAATTACACTATGCAATTAAACAAGTAACAGAGAAAATCAATTATACCAAGAGTGAGTACAGTGCTTCTCGTTCCTGAGGAGACTGTATCTTGTGAGCCAGAAACCGTAATGCTGTTTGGTATCCATCCTCCTCCTTGTTGATTTGGTTGCAGAATTCTTTAACAGCTTCCTTATCTGGCTGAGGGTCCAAAGGATTAGTGGCTTTTGCTATTAATAAAAAAAATATTAGAAAAAACAAAAACAAAGAAATACAAAAATGTTTAATCAGAAACATTGCACCCACATTTCTGAATAAAAGTGATATAATTATTTAAGTTATGACTACAAGATTATTGTATATTTTACTTGAATTTGGAACTTAACTAAGCCAAGATCCCTAACCTGTGGTGATAAATTTTCATATCGTTGAGTCTGGTAGTACTCATTATTCACCTATGATTATTGCATCATTTAGACTTAGACCTAAAAAAATACAAAAACTAGCAAAAAAAAAAAACTGAAACTGATTTTGAAACAGCTTCCAAGCTGGTTGTTAAAGTTGAACCTAATAACACAAAGGTTGACTGCTATTTTCATTGTAAACTTGTCCAGAAATTTGCATATTCCAATAACTGAAGTATATGATTAAAAGTAACAAAATAAACAAGATAACTTTTACAAAAAGTTTTAGTATAGGAAACAACAGTTGTACCTCGTTAACATTTGAATCAAGATCCAAGACTCCATAGCATGTCTAATTTTCTTTGTTCTGTATTTTTGTAAACTCCAAACTCTGTTTCCTTGATAACTTTCTTTCAACAGACATCCCATCGTTATCACACAGATGTTGACTGAATTAGGCTAACATCATCAATTCACAGACATATCTTACATACAAATATGTCTGTAAAACACCTGATTTTTTGTGTACAACATACTTGTACGTTTGACAAAAGTTTGCCAAATTTTGTGTAGATACATGATTATAGTCAACATTTTTTTCACTAATATGTGCACATTCGGTTAAAAACCCGGTCTTATTGTCTCATTTCTTATGCTGCGATAAGGGCATTAATAGGCACATACTTTTGTTCTAAATTGCTCAATCTTTTTAAAGTAATGTGAGGAACAACATTTCTCATATTCATTATCCCAAGTTCTCAGCCTTATATTTTAGTATATAAATCAACATTAGAAACACAGTATTAGGAAAGTAACCTATCCATTTGGTTGGTCCAGTTGTATACTGCATTATTGATATCGGCCCAGTAGCTAGTTGTCCGCCTGTTTTAGACACCCTTTATCTAACAAGCAGAAAGGGTACTGAGAACTGGGTCAGCTTCCTGTATTGTCAACCATCACATTAACTCTCACCACGCAGGTTCGGTCAATTTGACCAAACAAGTGACCTTTTTGTACTCGTATAATCTTTATAGATTTGATACTACTAACTTTTAATAAAATGTGTATATCTTCATGAAATTTGGCAGTCTTTTAGTAAACATTATAAGTCTTTCACATACAAAAAATTATATTTTTAGTGAAGTATTTTTAATAAACTAAAAACAGATTTGTCCTTGAATATATCGAGTATCTGTTTTGAATAGTCCGTGTGAAAAGTGATTTTCATGTTATTAAAAATACTTTTCATTATCTCAAATCCCATTTGCGTAATCTCCTACTAAGTACATTTCCAATTTTTGTTTTCAGTAAAACTTTATATTTTATCTGTTATTTTCTCTACCCTAACTCTATACAAGGTTGGTCAATTTGACTGACCTCGTAACCACCAAAAAAACAACAACAAATATTGAAATAAACCTAAATTACCCTCCTTTTCTTTCTAGAATGACTTCAAATGTGTGTGAAACCACATTTGTTTATCCTAAGTAGTTTTAAACTCATAACAGTATATCTCTATTTATACTTAAATTTTATTGTCCTTTGAACAGTCTAATTATTATTCGCACCATTATAAGTTGTAAATCACTTGGGGAACATGGAGCTCACGTTACACTATCGAATTACATTTGCTGTTGACTATTGATGACACTTAACCCTACTTTTTTATACTAATGGTAGTAGTACATTAAATATTTTTATTTAATTAAATAATGCACCAAAGAACATTGACTAATAACATGCAAAACACAGACATTTTCCTCTAACAATCACAATTTGTCTGGCTTTCTAGCTATACACAAGAGCTATTACAAATGCATCCAATCTAGCTGTTGTGGTTCCCATGGGAACCAAAGTTGTATCATAAGTGAAATTAACTATTTTGTGTTCAGAACACAATGTAATAGAATACGTCACTTGATAGCTGAAAACCTTGACTTTCTATTGGTTATAGGTAATATATAATTAAACGTAAGAGAGCTATTAACAAATCCTGAAAGAGAGGATGTGACAGGTGGGTGTGGCAGGAGGAGTCTGATTTTCTATTTGATAGCTCTGTAAACAAACAAAATTGAATACTATAAAAAGTATGGTTTGTCTTAGCAATGACGATTTTATAGTGAGTAATTTATGTTTAATTTCATAGTTTCTGTGGGGTATGGATAAAACAGAGATGAGAAGATACCTAGAGAAAATGTGTCACACTAGGGAAAATTCAGAATTTTTTAAATATTGCCTTATAAAATTAAGAACTTAAAATTTACATATTATTAAAATATTGATTATTAGCTAAGATTTTATGCTATTCTAATTGGTATAACATAAACAAAAAGTAGTTTAATATAATTTTGAATGTAAGACACTAAAACCTTGTGTCGTGCTGTAAATGATACACAGGGAGAAAAGGTTAAGAGAATAATATCTGTGATAATACAACTCAAAATCATATTTGCCCTACCACTAGCAACAATAAGGTTTCTTATATTCATGCTATTTATCTATGCTAATACTTTAACAAAGGATCATATAGTAATTCCTAACAAATAATCATAATGCATTGGCTCAGTCTAGTTTCTAGAACTGTCAGTAATACTTTTCTACAGAGACAATAAAAATATTACGAACAGTCATGTCCAATGCTTTGTTAAACCTTAAATTCTTCAACTTTAATTAGGGAAAATGGCCATCTGGGTGAGAAATCCTAATGAAAAAGTGAACACTGCAGTGTGCATTCTATATACACGTGATAAATTGAATGTAATATATCAATATCAAATTAAACATTTATGTACACAAACATGACAGATGGAGTTTAATAACATTTTATAAACTTTAAAAAAAATGATGTTTTTATTGTTATAATTGTACATGAATTGATTATTTGCAAATTAGTTGGTTACTTGTAAGTTCCTACTTCCCAGAAGTGTTATAAGTTCTACAGTTCCTAGTAAATACAAAACTCAACTATTCAGCTGTCAAATAGATACTAAAACTGGGGAAAATAAATGAGCTGTCCTAATGTCAAATATCCATTACAAACCAATAATTATTATCTCTTTTCTATCTCTTATTATATTTAGACACTTTTCACAAGGTTTTTACTTACTTTTGTTTCCCTGCACATCAGTGTACAATATCACAATGCTGTCGTTAACTTTTGCCAATTGTACACTTATGTATATTTGTTAAAAGTATGGTCTTACCTTTAACATTTGCAAAGGCATCTACACCTACTAGCTCAATAAATAACTTAAAATTTCCAATTAGATAACAATGTTTTTTTTTCTGTACAATAATTTTTTTCCACACTTCTCACCATAGGGTGCCAACTGTTCCATAAAATACAGAAATATTCAACAATTTTTGTATAATGTATTATGTCCTAGACAAAAGCTTCATATGATGTTAGACATATATCAGAAACATCTTCAAAATCACGAAACTCTTGTAAATAAGAAATGTTTCCTTTTCTTCCTTCTTTTGCTGCATGGAGGAACCCCAATTATTACAGTTTAAAAATGAGAACATTATTAAATATTCATTAATCTTTTACTAGACTAAAGGTAATTGATTTTACCAATCCTTATATAGTACATACATGACAATTATAAATTATTCTCTGTGGTACAATTATTGTAACAATAACAACTGAATTTTAATAAATTAATATAATATACACAATTTACCAATAATTTAAATTGCATGCCTTACATTCTCAAACTTCAAAGACAGTAAAACTGTTTAAAAGTAAAATTCTAAATTAAATGATATAATTTTAGTGAACTTTGAATTAAAGGTGCATGGTCTATATGTAAACAAAATTTTTAAAGTTTCATGGTCCAAGTCATGCATACAAAAATGAAGAACGTACCAAGACGAAGTTAGTACTAGTACTACTACAATTTACATATAACTAGTTCTTCTCAAAATATTTTACATTAACTTGTCTACGAAATGGTGCACAATATGTTTTTGTAGTTTCAAAATTTAAAAGACGGTTCTTTCTATTTAAATGATGACTAAAAACAGTATTGTAGTCTTTTGCTCTTAGTAAGAATCTTAGTTTCTTATTAAGATGTAAAACAAGTACACCAAAATTATTATAAAATATATTACCAGTACACCAACTTACTTAGTTACTAAGCCTTATTCAGTTATTGATATTACTATTAATTATTCTCTGTATTATGTTCGTTTAAATCTTACTCGTATTGTCGGTTCGTAAAAAATATAATTATTTGGGATCTATTTCCTGGTACTACCAACTGTAGTAAAACGATAAATTGGTTTATATATATGTTATACATGAATTACACACCTAAAAGTTTTTCAATCGAATAATCATCTCCCATCCTTACACCGTCTATATTATCTCGAGTAACTGTTACTGTTAGTGAATCGCAACACTCAATCAAATATTAACACTAACTTATGGAATAACAAAAACAATGCGCGAGAGGACGCTCAGTATCTCCTATTTTACGCACACGATAAATATAGCAATAAACCATTAACCTTTATTTTTGGATAAACATTTACTAATGTTAATAGGTTTCAAAGGCAGGTAGGCCGTCGTTTTACAGATATTACCCGTCATTCCCCCAATTACGTAATAAGCTACTGTTGTCAACAGAAGACAAAATAAGTAAAACGATTTTGATTTATGATCTTAGATTACTAAAAAGCTTTGATTAAATAAATGTGATTTAGTGCATTGAGTACAATGTAAGGGTCAAAACTGCTCTTTTACTTCGCGATATCTACATATTTCTTGCCACTTATTACAAACTAGCGAACCAGGGGACCTATGGCTGACATTTGCAGGTTTTTATAATGCAAATTTAATTTTTTTATTACGAACAGTAACTAGTAGGCCTAGTTATTTATGTAAATCAATGCCAAATCTTGGGTTCGCTTTCGGGGAATCCCCGTAAAAGTGTTTTCCCGAAATACCCTGGTTCTCTAAAGGGTTGGTGAAAATTTTTACCTTTGTGCAAACCTAGAGGCCGAGAGGAAGTCTATTTAGAAGTCGGGCCCAGCATGGCCAGGTGGTTAGGGCGCTTGACTCGCAATCTGGGGGTCGCAGGTTCGAATCCCCGTCACTCCAAACGTGCTCGCCCTTTCAGCCGTGGGGGCGTTATAATATGACGGTCAATCCCACTATTCGTTGGTAAAAGAATAGCCCAAGGGTTGGCGGTGGGTGATGATGACTAGCTGCCTTCCCTCTAGTCTTACACTGCTAAATTACACTGCAGATAGCCCTCGTGTAGCTTTGCGCGAAATTCAAAAAACAAGCTATTTAGAAGTCAGTGCGACCAGCGGTTTAGGAGGAGTTACGTGACACATACACAAACAATGAATCTTGTTACATCGATAATTCTTATGTGTCAGTAATACCGAGCGCTGGGCGCACGTATACTCGATTCGATTTTATTACTCATCAGGATCTCTACCAACCTCTCCTGTCCCCCGCTGGGACAGCATAAAGTCTGCGGATTTACAACGCTGTGAATTACTGTTTGACCTTAACATCAGTAATAGTGGTATTGGAGCAGTATTATTATAGCTGCATAATGGAGAGGAACATGTAATCATGTACACTAGTAATATCCTCACAGCTCCCGATACTTTACAGATACTTTATGGCAAATAAAGAACTTCTTGTAGTTATTGTAAAACACCTTTGTTACCATTTGTATTGTAGAAAGATCATTGTTTGAGTAGACCATGCATCACTTGAACGAACTTTAAAAACCCCATAGGAATGATAACACATTGAATAACAGTGTTACAGGAATATGATTTAATGATAAATTATAGCCCGAGCCCATAACATGGAAATGCAGATGGATCGTCTCACCAGATGGTAAAACCCTGTCCGTTCATTGAATGTCTGGTTCCTGGACACCGTGTGAGAGTTAAGACCATTTCTGCTATAATGACAACAAACTGTACAGTACGGTATTTCATTAGTGGATGGATACTATGGTTAACAATTCGGGTATTACGAGAAGATCAACTGAATGACCCATATCTAACATGGGTGATCCTTTCCATGCAGCAAGGTAAAACACATCAAGTTCTGATTGATGTGCTATTTTTAATAAAATCCGTTGATATTCCTTAACTTTTCACAATATGACTAAATAGAATTCTTCTTACATGCTTGTGAATTCACATTTTCTGGGATTTGGTTTGAAGCCCGTATTTTTTATTTGCTGTGCCTTTAAATGTAGGTGGAATACTCTGCTTCATGTTGCTCATAGGGAACTGTTATTGTGGCCAAATGTTTTCCCTCTCGAATTCTCAGTAGTTACCTACCTTACAGCTTGGTAAGGGCATTCAACCTCAGATAAAGGAATGTAGCCAAGGAAATTTTAAAAAAGGATTTACTAGAGATTTTTCAGTCTAAATTATTTTATACTCTTTTTATTGAAAACTCATATAATGCCAATAAATAAAGATTTACTAAAATTATTATCTAATAGCCATATAAAATACCTTGTTGTAATGAGAAATGATATAATTCCATCCAAGATGCATAGTGATGAGAGGAAAATATGAGTTAATTTCGTACTTGTCTCTGCTTTGGTATAATATTGCGTTACAATGAAACAATCTATTACATAAGGTAGGCAGATCGGTAATATGGTGAAGGGAGCTAACATGAGCAAAACACAGAAATTATGCAAGGGCAATTTAGAGAATGTGGTTTTTTAGACATTTAAGATAAATTGTTTATTAATTATCATATAAATAGTCAGATAAAACCTTGGAAAGTTTAATAATTAATTGCTTTGTTTTGTTAGTAATATGATAAAGGAAACTAATTTCATGCAATGTATTGTTGCGTCAGCAAGGTCACGTGACTAGTTAGGTCCCGTAAAATTAAGAGACTTTGTTGAATTTTAATTTTTTGATTGTAATTCTGTACATTTAATTAAGTTATTGTTATTGGTTCAATGTAAGTGGC
>NW_013675064.1:12320-14511 GCF_000517525.1 Limulus polyphemus | reverse complement strand
ATACGAGGGTTATCTGCACTAGCCGTCTCCAATTTAGCAGACTAGAGGGAAGAAAGTTAGTCATCACCGCCCACCGCCAACTCTTGGGCTACTTTTTACCAATGAATAGTTGGATTGACCGTCACACTATAATGCCCCCTCGGCTGAAAGGGTGGGACGGGGATTCGAACCCACAACCCGTAGATTGCGAGTCGAGCACCCTAACCACAAGGCCTGTTAAAATAGTGTTGCGTCATCGAGATCACGTGACTATTCTCACGCCCTCTACTTTCTAGAACTATCCTGTACTTTGGCGAATGCTCTAGCATTTACTAGATATTGGGTAGTCTGGTATATAAAAGAGGGTGACAACGTGACGGTAAAGTAAGGTGTATGTAGATAGTGAGTAATTGAACTGCAGTCACAGGGTATTGTTGAAGTTAACGTTCGTTCGTTATAGTGTTTTTTAATTAACTTTCCGTAACTTCGTTCCGACGAAACTTTAACGACACAAGTCTTTACTTAATAAAACTGGTTTATTCTTTCCGAATATAACTTTACGATACACTTAATTTCAATATTCGCGCTAAAACCAAACGGAGAAGTAACAATAACTTCAATAACAGGAGGAACAGTAGAAAACGTTACATAAAAAGTGAGTTTAAACTGACATTATGACTTATGTGAATTGAAGGAAAGAGAATGGATACAATGTTAAACAAAGTAAAACAATCTTCATTCATCAAATAACAATATTGACGAGTGCATGAAACATTGAATAATGCTTCTGGATAACAGAAAGAAATGTCTGAATTCTCTATTGATTCTGGAGATATGTTCTGAATTGCGAGGACTAACCACTAGATACTTGAACAAATCGGGTCAACTCTCTCAGAATGCATATGTTACTTATGTCACTGGTTAATTCATATGTTAGATTAAGGAGGACTTAACTTCAGACATTTCTAAGCTTAATAAACAAAGTGATATTACTAGAGACAGCAAATACAAGCTCAAAAACTTAAACCCAACAATGCCACTAGAGATAGTAGATACAAGAACAAAATTAGATCTCCAACAACATCATTTGCAAGGAACTCTAAAAATATTCTATACCTTGACTGCATTAACTAGTTTTATAGTTGAAATAACTGATCATTTTACCCTTTTTAACTACTACAGAATATATTTGTAGTAAGGTACATTTTGGTATATTTTTTAAATTTTCATGTAGGTGTTCTGCACGTCGTTAATGACATCCTCGTTAATCAGATGTTGAAATGCTATAAACATGTACTAATTATTTTGTTTGGTAGAGGATACATACAACAATGACTATCTCCTGGAAGTCTGTATCAGTTTGACTCTGCATCTGTGTCCACTCTCTAGAGTAGGGCAAGTCCATCTCAAGGGATGACACAGATACTTTTACAAAGCTGGTAGGAGTTAGGGTTATCTTCTTTGAATATGTTATTTGGAATATTCATCTGTTAGCACAGGTAAACTAAAGATTGTGGGATACTTAAAAGTGAAATATACCATTAAATCTTTATCTTGTCTTTGTTCTATGCAAATATTTTTGAAAGCATTTTTACCATAGTTTCTAGTTGAAGTTACAAAAGTAAATAAAAGCCGAGTAGTTGGTAACCAACACAAACATTTTTGCGTATAAAGATTTTTTATTTATTTGTTCACTTGTGTATTTTTGTTCCCTTGGCTGTTTGTGTATACTAAGACAAAATGTTCAGAATTCTTTGTTGAACGCCTAACAGATGACCTGCATGACAACAGCATTATCATAACATTGTGAACAACAATCACTCAATAGAGTTCCACCCGCTTCTAATTTTGTGCTTATTGTTTTCTCAATATTGGCAGGGTCTTTTTCCTTTATCTGTATAAAGTCAATAAATGACTCTTTGACTTCCAATTTTCTTGTCTTAAAGTCAATGTCAACAAACCGAATCACATGGGGTAATTGGACTAAATCAGGTGTTGAATCAAACAGAATACCATAGTATTTGTTTCTATGAATTACAGACAAACAATAATTTCGCACATATGAAGCCACGAGATTTTTAAACTCATTTTGGATTTCAGAAGAAAGATAAGATGTTGACGTTTGTTTGTTTTTAACATGCTCTAAATGCTCTCTCATTACTGGATCATACTTTGCTAATAACTGCAAAAGTGGCAGGAAATTTCCAGGGTT
>NW_013675064.1:10207-11858 GCF_000517525.1 Limulus polyphemus | reverse complement strand
TCCAGGGTTTTCGTTTGAGGTTATGTCCTTAGTATGACAACGAAATGCAGAATTCTGAGAAGCTAAATATTGTGTACAATCCAGCAACCGTTGCAGTACATCTCTCCATTTATTTTTTCTTGCTGAATTTGCCTTTTCAGCTCTTCATCAATGCTACTTTAAAGACAAATTCGGTGCTCAGTTTCTTTTCAAGCAGCAAATGACTCACGTTGACTGTCACTATTTTCATGGGCACTTAACTTTTGAATGTTTTCCACTTAGAGAATCCACCCTGTGTTTTGAAAGCAGACCAACTATCGGATGTCATACATGTAGATAAAAAAAGAAGACAACAAAAGTAATATGCTGCTTTATGTATAGGTGAATACACCAACGAGGAACGATTGACCTCTTGTCCATTCAGAAGGCATCGTTTGAACCAAAATGCAGTCATAGAACGCCCATCTTCTTTTAGCTCAGCAACACTATTCTGTGGATTTGTTTCTGACAAAGTGGAATCCTCTTGTTTATTATTATTGTAGCTTTGAACAGGATGGAGAACAGTTTCTTCTTTGTTTTCTTTTTCAAATGAAATAGCATGTTCACAATCTTGCACTTTGTCCTCTTTGTTGCCATCAAAAGGAACAGATACTGGCTTACTGGTGTCATCAATTCCAGCAAGGAAAACTCTCATCAATTTGCTTGACTCCACCATTGAAGCTGCAAATTGTGCACGTCTTTTGCGTTCCTGTGCCCCATTTTCTTTTTTCGACATAATGGGCTAAAAGAATAAATTAATAACTACTGACTATACTATTTAGTTGCAACATGCAAGTTGTCAGATGAAAGGAAGCACTCTACTTTCCTAAGTTCCTAACCATAAATTATACAATTATAGTTGCAACTCAGGACTAGTTAGGTACATCTGCTAGATGGTGCTAGATTACAATTCCTAGATTAAGTCACTAGTACATCTAGATCTAACATTAATGTTAGACCTGTTATTTCTATCTTTTTAGTCTTAGGTTTGAATCTAGATGTAATAATAATGACAGAAATTTAGCTTTATACATCTAGACTGGACCTTAGATTTGGATGCATAGATTGAAAGCACCTTGTATTGAATCTACCCAGATCTATATATAACCATGCCTCATCAATTCTACATTTAGATTTATCAGGCCTAACTTTTAGAACAAATGTTACATCTAGATCTATTAACTTATGTGCAATGCCTAGTTTAATAGTTAGTATAGGTCTAAGTATGCCTATAATATAGGCTACAATTTGTATGATGATGGACCTAAGGTCTAGAAATAAAATTAGACCTAAAGTCTAGTACATTAGTTGGTGTAAGACATGATTTACAATCAGCCAATACAATTACAGACCACTACATTAGGCCTATAATGTTTACTAGATCTAGATTTAGGCCTTGCCTGTTGCATATATTTCCAATCTTGCACACCAGTTAATATTGTTGCGTCAGCGAGGTCACGTGACTAGTGTCACGCCACGTTTCTAGAACTATCCTGTTCCTACGAAAGTGCTCTAGCATTTGCTAGATTGGGGGTGGTGTGGTATATATAAGATGGTCACGGCGTGACGTGACAGAATGTGTGTAGGTAATGAGTAATTGAACTGCAGTCAGAGAGATACGTATTGTTGAAGT
>NW_013675064.1:0-9726 GCF_000517525.1 Limulus polyphemus | reverse complement strand
ATTATAGGCCAGAGGAAATTTTGCGCCCCTTCACACCTGCGCCCGGGGGCGACTGCCCCACTTTTCCCCCTTGCTACGCCACTGCTAGCATACTGTGTAATGCTTGTGGAGGGTTATTCAAAATGATTTTCAGCTATCATTGCTGCCAAAGGAGTTTCAACCAAATATTAACTGCATAATCATGTTAGGAGGTGAAGACTTTTGAAACATATGTTTTCAAGATTTTGTTTGTGTTATATCACTAAAGTGAGTAACAATGCACCTGTTGTTATTTGTAGTGTTACGACAGCGGTAGTCACGTGACCCTGGTAACACGTCATGATATTCTCGAAAGATCGGGGAACATCACGAATAATCCAGCATGTACTAGGCACCCTCTATTCCTGTATATAAGTGCGCCGGATAACGTGAGACAGATCAATCGGAATTGAATTGCAGACAGGCAGAGATAAAGACGAACAATTGAGTCAAGCGCGGTAGTGACCGTAAGTAAGTGCGTGAATCATTGTGAATTATAGCGTGTACTTAAAGTGACTGTGGAAATTAAATGTATTACAAAGTTGAATTGAGAAAGAATAAACTAGTTTTATTTAAGAAAGGACTTGTGTCGCAAAAGTTTCATCCGAAAGAAATTATACGGGAAATTAACAAACGACCAGAGGCGTAACAGTAGTCATTAGAAACTAGTCTGAGATTAATATAATATATATATTTTTGGCCATTTGAGTTATGGCTTTCACAAGAAAATAACTAAAATTTCTTTCCAGCACAGGGGGGGGGGGGGAAGAATTTTGAAAAAGCACTGTATATGCTGTGTCCACTATGGGGGCATCGAACTCGTGATTTTAATATTGTAAATCCATAGACTCCCCGCTGTTCCACAAGAGAACGTTATTAAATTTATAAACAGCAATATTTCTTTTTATCAACTAGATTTTATAACTTGTTTCGACATAATAAGTTAAACTAGTATCTCAACATAATTATCATTCCACGGACTCTAAAATGATACTGAAACCCTGAAGGTAAAGTAAGGTCTCACTATTCTAGGACATTTATGAATTTAAACATCTGACGATCTTAGACCGAAAACACCATTTTTACATTTTATGTAAACCAGAGCCAAAATAGCTAGTCATTTTACATTTAATGATTGAAATATTTTTATGACACTGTTAAACAAGAAGCTATGCTAAATTAAATACATACTGCATTTTTCTTGAAGTGGACTATACTTATATTGAAATTTTCTTAGATAAGGTATCATGTTTTTGCCATGATAAATTATATATAATAAAAACAAGCAAGAATAGAATTTGTCTCCAGAAATTATATTTCAGCTGTCAATAAAACTTTCACTACTGTTATTTGTATTAGATGACGCTTTATCGTGACAGCTGTATGTTTGACGCGTTGGCTATGCGCGAAGGAAGAGTGTATCTTCTTCATGGAATATTAAGATGGGTAACACAGATACAAAATTAAACTTTCGAAAGGCCGTAATTCAGCTTACTACAAAAACACAGGTAAGTGATAGGGTTTATATTTTATATATCGAAAGAATAATAAAAAAACATTACCAAAACAGACAATGTTATTTTTTTTATCAGTCATCTACACTTTCACTGACATTGTGACAATGACTTTGACAATATGTAACATTACAAGTTAGTAATAGTATTAGTCGTACTGTTCATCCATACATAAGTTACGAGTCAAACAGCTTGTAAGTTGTACTTGTAGCCTAATTTGCGAAACAAGGTGCTCTTACACACTTTGCGATACGTTATAATTATTATTTATAGGCCAATGTATTATTTTAAATTTCTGTTTTAGAAAGTTAACAATATATATATATATATAATCCCACAAAGGCACAATTAAGTAAAAGTAATATTCAAAATAATTTTATATATATATATTGATAAACAAGAGTATTTTAGTATACTCAATATCGTATAGCCATATGCACGCGTATTACTAACTGTTGTATTTATTAAGCATAGAATTTCAGACTGTTAGACCAGTAACTTTCATGTTAGGTTATGGTGCATATTCAGTGTCAGTTTGATGTAAAGTTTGTTGGTTTTTTTTCAATGTTTATAAAACTAAAGTCAATGTGATACTGAACTTGATGAAGGGTAGAAAATAGCTGAATTATTTAAAAGATCATTTTTAGTGATGAAGATGTTGCTAAGAAATCTGAACATAATACATCATTTATGTTAATACTGAGCAAAGGATATTCCTTGAGTAACACCACTGGTTACTTTTACCTAATCTGAAAACAAAAAGGTTATTCAGTACCAGTTTAATACTTTACAGTGTTTTTATCATCAACAGAATGTGCTGTATTACAGTAATGAAAAGCTTTAAAAAAGTATAATTGTTAATTAGCACAAACATTTTGCTTATCAATGTTAACTGTAAAATAGTTATTACAGAATCTATACATTTACTAAAAGTGCAGAAATAATTTTATTCCTACGTATTCCCGAGCTATATATACAACCTGAGATCATTAACATGTACAGACCATATGACAACAAGATTAAACATGAGGTACAACTAGTTGTCCAAACATTTGAACTAAATTGTAGAACAAAATAGGGGAAATATAACCACTGTGTATATGATTTTGTAAAGCTTCTTTTATCAGACTCAAGATCTTTTGCCACTATGAAGTATGACTAACAAGCCTGTAATTCCCTCGGCAACTGTGAACACTCCCTCTATAAAGGAGTAACATTAGTAACTCTGAGATCCTCAGGCACGTGCCCACTGTCTATTGACCTACCAAAATGAAAAACATAGGCCCACATGGCTGATGTTTGACCTCCTTAAAATCTCGAGAAAACTATGCCTGCCCCTGCTTCTTTATCCATTTTTAATCTTAATCTTTATACTGACCACCGAGGATTAACAACTGTATGGTTCAAGTCAGTTCCAATATTTCCCACAGAATGCTCAGGGGCAGGAATATCTTGTAACAACAGAAGAGAACTTTTAAAAGCTCAGATAATTCACAGTCTTCAACAAATTCTTTGCCATCAGCATCCTTTAGGGGTTCACTCCCCATCCATACCATCAGCGTCCTTTAGGGGCCCACTCCCCATTTAAACATTTTTCTTATGTTTAACATACTTTAATTCTTGCTGTTAGTTTTAACATATGCAGCTAGTTGTTTCTAACAAGCTCACTTGTATTTCTTAATTTGTTTTTTAACCAACTCCCTACCTGTCACTTTAATTAATCTTATGGCATCTACCCCCTGATTATCTCCATTATGTATTTAGTAAGCCAGTTAGGTGTGATCATTCCTGTTATCATTTTCCTATTTTTTAGGAACATGCATATTTGTTTTTCAAAAATTTCCAGTTATGTTGTACATCACCTTTTAACTCCTTATCACAATTCTCTATTGATGAATCCTGTCACATGGCTGTAAAATTGGCTTTATGGAATTTATGAACTAAAACTTCATCTCAAAATTCTCAAATCTAAGTATGCTATGATCACTGTTCCCAAAAATATTGTCCCACTTCAGCTCTTGGAACCACATTCTTATTAGTGGTGAACAATATATTTAAAATGGTGTCCCATTGGTACAGAAAACTATTATAACTGATGAAAATTCAACCCCCTCTTGATAACCATTTTTTTATGTTTTCAATCTCAACTTTTAAAAAGTCTTATCTCTATCAAATAACATAAGTTTGAGTTCCAACTCATTCCTATTGTCAGTGTTCTCCAACTTTTTAAAAGTCTTATCTCTATCAAATAACATAAGTTTGAGTTCCAACTCATTCCTATTGTCAGTGTTCTCCAACTTTTTAAAAGTCTTATCTCTATCAAGTAACATAAGTTTGAGTTCCAACTCATTTCTATTGTCAGTGTTCTCCAACTTTTAAAAAGTCTTATCTCTATCAAATAATATAAGTTTGAGTTCCAACTAATTCCTATTGTCAATGTTCTCCAACTTTTTAAAAGTCTTATCTCTATCAAATAATATAAGTTTGAGTTCCAACTAATTCCTATTGTCAGTGTTCTCCAACTATAACCAAGTTTCAGTAGTTCTAGTAATATCATTGTCTTCCATTTCTACTTGAGTTCTGAACTCATCCATTTTATTTTTGATGTGGGAATGAATTATTTAGGGTACAAGGCTTAACAGAAGGATTGTCCAGAAAATGGGCTGGTTGGACCTGTTAAGCTCTAAAGAAAGTTTTAACTAAAACTGTATAATGGTGATGGAGCTTAGAAAACTGAATAAAAAAATTTATAGATTCAGAGCAAAAGTTAAATACAAGTCTGTCCGATTTAATGATAAACATAGTAAATAAAACAATAGGCTTAGTTGCTACTATTCTAATGTTACGAGCATCATGGCACAAAGGGTGACATGTCCTAAGCCTCTGAAGTAGTTTGTATTTTTGGAGTGTATCTACTGATTTCCAACATCACATGTAATATGCTTCTTGGTAGTAGCATCTAAACTGTCAACATGATTTATAATGTCCTGCACTTTAGCACATTTCTTGCCCTAGTCTTTCTGTACTTTCCACTACAAACAACTTTATCAGTGTATTCAATCGAGAGACTTTCACCGTGTACGCTTCTTGATTATATTACTCCTCATTGTAAGCAGTCAAAGGTTCAGGTTTATTGCAGCCTGGTACCCAAAATGTTTTATAAATAGGTACCTTTATAAACACAATTATCTCCTCCTTACCCTTTCCCAAAGCAACCTATACCTTTACTCAATCCATATTCTTTCTTACTTCCTTGATTTCTGTCCTATCATAACCTTCTAGTAAGTAGTACAAAGTCATCTTTGACTTATCGTCAAGACAAAAAGTTGTAATCCACGAGAGGGCTGTAGACTATATGGTTATTTGTTACTTGAGAGACTGTAAACATATATTTATGTAACAGAAACCTAAAGTGTTTGGTTCATTTCTGCCATTCCATAAGGTATTGTAAAGGGTTTGTTAATTCCACATAGTTTTGTGACTTTGCTTGTTTAAAATTTGTTGATGTTAAAATTAAATTGGCTATAGTTTGCCAAAATGTTTATTTCCTAGAGATGTTTTTAGCAGCTTAAAATATGAAGTATTCTATCACCTTCAGTTTTTTTATATTTTAAATTTGTTTACAATTTATTTTTACTATAATTTATACATAATTGTCATTTTAACCCTATGTGCATGGGTGGGGTCAAAGTGTGAAAGCTACAACCTTTTATAGAGTGCTATTCAACATGGTATTATTTATCAAACCTTCATTTTATAATTCATAGCTGACTTAGCTGTTAGAGGATAGTAAGTACCAGATACTATATACAGAGATACGGATAAAAACTGTAGATATGCATTTCAGAGGTCCTGGAAGTCATACAAATACAATATGCAAACTCTACAGTAGACTAAAGTGTTTTTATTCTTTACATGAACATCAGCTTGCACTTAGACTTGTCAGACTGATGTTAGCAATTTACAAACATACAAGTACAAATACCTTTGTAACTCACCTGATTTTTTTGTGTACAACAGACTTGTACATTTTATTCAAAGCTTGCTACTATTTTTTTACACATAATAAATTTGAAATTATTGTCAATATTTCTTCTCTAGTGGATGGAGTTGTGCACATTTAGTTTATAACATTTTTGTTTATTTATTGTAAGTGTAGTAAAAATAGATTTTAAGTTTATTTGGTAACCTTTGATATTAGATTTTGTTTGGTTATTGTAACGTATGCATTTGTATAATATAAAGATTCTTCAAAACTTTTCTTATAGAAACAAATAATACACCACTCTCCATGTACTCCTCATATGAAATATTGTTGATAATAACAGTAGTTTCCTGTTAACTGTAACTGTTTATCAAAAAGAGACCATAAATACCATGGTGATGTCAAAGTCAAAACAAGCTATTGTCTTTGATTCACATATTTTAGTATATAGCAGTTAATCATGATAGACATTTTATATCTCAGTAACATTTAATATGTTCTATACTAAAGTAAATACATTAATGTGTGGTTATAGACAGAGGAGTGTAACACTTTGTGGCTGTATCTACTAAACACACAATGATTTTTTGAAACTTGTTTTATTTTTCCCAATGAAAATGTGAGCATGTAGCATTTATTACAATGTATATATATTACTATAGATGGTCTGTCATGCTTTTTAAAAGTGGTTTATTGTAGATAAGTGTTTTCACTATCAATAGATGGCGCCACGTAAAGAGTGTGTTTTTTTAGTAGTTCTATAAGACTCTGATATTTGCAGATTTTCTAGGAAACAGGTCACCAATAAACTCTTATACAATTCTTGGTAGTTGTAAACAGCAGGTAATATACCTGTATATTTTGACATTATAAATGTAGCATAATCGTACAAAGCAAACTATGTGTTCTGATGATAGAATTGTAGTTGTTCCTTGATATTTTTTTAAAGTCATAGAAAGTTATAATTATGTAACAGCCATTTTGATATACGTTTTTAAATTTGTGGCATTAATTTCGATTGCTGGAGACTAATTTTTATTATGTATTTATGTGTGTTGATGTATATGTCTATAGTAAATGAGATGTTTATGAAAATAAGGCTTTAAAAAGAGACATTAATGAAGCAGCATGTGTGAAATGTATAGATGTGTGTAATAACTATGAAAGTATACTCTTGATAAAGGAAGCTTTAATGCCCATCATTGCCATAGGAAGCTATTTTGGAGTGGGACACACGACTTGTGAAAGCACACTACTGGAGACATAAACCCTCAAAAAATCTTTAAAATTTAATGCGATGAGATTGAATCTTGAGCCATATTAACTACAAATACTGCATACACACTGCATGTAATGTATTGAATTAAATAATCAAGTTTTAATACATAAGTACAATCCACTTTCCTATTCTTTATCTTTCTCCAACCACAGTACAATCCACTTTACTAGTCTTTATCTTTCTCTAACCACTGTACAATCCTCTCTACTAATCTTTATCTGTCTCCAACCACAGTACAATCCACTTTACTAGTCTTTATCTTTCTCTAACCACTGTACAATCCACTCTACTAGTCTTTATCTTTCTCTAACCACTGTACAATCCACTCTACTAGTCTTTATCTTTCTCTAACCACAGTTCAATCCACTCTACTAGTCCTTATCTTTCTCCAACCACTGTACAATCCAGTCTACTAGTCTTTATCTGTCTCCAACCACAGTACAATCCAGTCTACTAGTCTTTATATGTCTCCAACCACAGTACAATCCACTCTACTAATCTTTATCTGTCTCCAACCACAGTACAATCCACTCTACTAGTCTTTATCTTTCTCTAACCACAGTACAATTCACTCTACTAATCTTTATCTGTCTCCAACCACTGTACAATCCACTCTACTAGTCTTTATCTTTCTCTAACCACTGTACAATCCTCTCTACTAATCTTTATCTGTCTCCAACCACAGTACAATCCACTCTACTAGTCTTTATCTTTCTCTAACCACTGTACAATCCACTCTACTAGTCTTTATCTTTCTCTAACCACAGTTCAATCCACTCTACTAGTCCTTATCTTTCTCCAACCACTGTACAATCCAGTCTACTAGTCTTTATCTGTCTCCAACCACAGTACAATCCACTCTACTAGTCTTTATCTTTCTCTAACCACAGTACAATCCACTCTACTAATCTTTATCTTTCTCTAACCACAGTACAATCCACTCTACTAGTCTTTATCTTTCTCTAACCACAGTACAATCCACTCTACTAATCTTTATCTGTCTCCAACCACAGTACAATCCACTCTACTAATCTTTATCTGTCTCCAACCACAGTACAATCCACTCTACTAGTCTTTATCTTTCTCTAACCACTTTACTTTCACTCATCAGTTCTAAGACTTACTAACGTAGTTTTGTCCCATTAACACTGTGGTTGCGTACAAGAAGACTAGCTTCTTGGTTTACTGGTTCTTCTGATTGATAGTAATGGTGCTTCAAATAAAATAAGTCATTGATGTTATAGATAAAATAAATCTAAGCCTTATCCCGATATGTAAAAGACTTAAATAGAATTGATAATAATTGTAATTCGTCTGCTTAACCTAGTTGTTGTACATGAAAGTTTGTGATATAAATAGTATCTATACTTCTACGGTGTCTGGTGTATCCCACCTGGACTGATGAGCTCTGGTATTGAGTGAAAGGCTTTGTGGGAACTGGATTTGGCAGGTGTAGTTTTGTAATCTTTCATATTACTCATAGTTAATATTTGAAACTTTCAAAGTTGTTTGTGTTCAGTTTCACGAAAAAAAAAGAAGTGAAAACCACGAGAATATTAGGCAAACTTTTAATGTTTTCAGTTTAAGGAAAGGAACGTGATAATATATTGTTAGTTTTAACTTTCAGTGGTAATATTATTATTCAGTTTAGGGAGATATAAAGGTGGAGAGACCATGAAAATATAGTACAAGTACAAGCTTTCAATGGTAGCATTGTTCATTAATAAAAAAGAATCAATTAAAAGTGAAAACCACGACCATACATTGTAGGTGCAAACCCTTACTGTTATTATTGTTCAGAGTTTAATATAGTCACGCTGGTCTGTTAAGTTGAATAGTAAATAGCAGTGAAACAAGTTTTATAACACGCTTGTAAACACACGCACGTCGACTGATTACGTACTGATTTTTTTATACTTTTTTTTCCTCCTTTTTGAGTGAACGTTTTCTCGGATTTTGCATCACACCATTGTAGGTTATGTAGTTGTTTTTTTTTTTATCAAGTTGGTAATCCCTGAAATAGACAACTACGCAAGGCTGGTGAAGAGAAACCAAGAGTCGAGGTACACGTGTTTACTCTATGATCTGACTTGTATGTATTAATACACATAACCAACTTTCTGCATATCAACATAAGGTACTATCAATAAAGATTTACGGAGTTTCATTTAAATACAGGTAAACAGGACGTGGTGTGTGTCCATAAAATGACCTGAAACACGTCTGTTGGTCCTCTAATCATGTTTACATTAACAAATATATTTTACTGCTATGAGCCGAACATGGCCAGAAGTACGTTACTTTGAGCCGAACTTGGCCAGAAGTACGTTACTATGAGCCGAACTTGGCCAAAAGTACGTTACTATGAGCCGAACTTGGCCAGAAGTACGTTACTATGAGCCGAACTTGGCCAGAAGTACGTTACTATGAGCCGAACTTGGCCAGAAGTACGTTACTATGAGCCGAACATGGCCAGAAGTACGTTACTATGAGCCGAACTTGGCCAGAAGTACGTTACTATGAGCCGAACATGGCCAGAAGTACGTTACTATGAGCCGAAATTGTTAAAACGGAGAAGCTTTTTTAGTGAATCTTTATAATGCGAAGATGGTTGAAACCCGCGATATGGGCTGCCGAGAAAGCCCACGTTGAAATACATCAATATATGTATATATATATATATATTAGCCACTATTTCACAGCCTGAAATATAATTCACTTACCTCGTGATCGCGCGAGCTAAACGCTGACGTTTTTTCATTGGTCGGCTCAAGAGAAAGTGAATACTAAGAGAAAAAAGAAAAGGAGAAACTTAGCAGTGCAGAAAAATGAAAAACAATAACAAAGACTATACTGTCAAACTAACCCCACTCTGTCATGAAGGGGGGATCCTGTTGTAGGTCGTGGGGATCAAAGTAACCCCACTCTAT
>NW_013675063.1:22691-27192 GCF_000517525.1 Limulus polyphemus | reverse complement strand
AAATCAGTTAATGACATAGACAACAGACAACTATATTAACTAAATCACGTAATGACATAGACAACAGACAACTATATTAACTAAATCACGTAATGACATAGACAACAGACAACTATATTAACTAAATCAGTTAATGACATAGACAACAGAAACCTATATTAACTAAATCAGTTAATGACATAGACAACAGACAACTATATTAACTAAATCATATGGTAATGACTCAGACAACAGACAACTATATTAACTAAATCACGTAATGACATAGACAACAGACAACTATATTAACTAAATCATATGGTAATGAAATAGACAGCAAAAACCTATATTAACTAAATCACGTAATGACATAGACAACAGACAACTATATTAACTAAATCATATGGTAATGACTCAGACAACAGACAACTATATTAACTAAATCATATGGTAATGACTCAGACAACAGAAACCTATATTAACTAAATCATATGGTAATAACAGAGAACACATGGTTAGTTGTAGGGCACTGCATGACGTCACCTTACACATTCTTATCTTACAGCAGACGCTACGAATGAAAAATATTCTTAAATGCTAACTTAAACAACAAACTCAAGGAAACTAAAAGATTATGCGCACGTGAGATAAACAGCGAGGCCAGAGACTCGTAGGATTCTGACATAACTATCTCTTATTTTTACCAACTGACCAGAAGAACAGTGACCAGTCAGTAGCATCCGCCTCCACAAAGGCTTTGTCATTTTCATAACACGCTCACAGTTGAAGGTGTGGGACCTTTTTATAAGTAGACCGACATCTATATAATTAAGCCACGCCCGGCCCATAAGTTCAAAGATATACGAAAAATAAAACTAGAATCTTCGTAGTGGGCTTTTTGGGAAAACTATGTGTCTTCAAAATGTAGGTTTTTGACCACGCCATCGAAAATTATATTTACTGATTTAGTAAAAGGGAAAAAAAAGCGATTTAAATTGTGTCAGTAAACCAAACATAACACCAATTTCGTACAAATTATGTTTGTATTTATTCTACTCCATATGTATGAAAAGCATTAACCTTGCAGACAACGTTAAATGCTCACGGTCTTAAAAATACGAACTTAATACATAAATCATACTTCTACTAAATGACTGAGAAAGACCTAAACAACGGTTATACAGAACTGCCAAAAATGAGTCTAAAATGTAAATTATGTATGAAATCAATATCTTACTATTATACAGAGGGCGTAG
The DNA here is from genome assembly GCF_000517525.1 of Limulus polyphemus. NCBI lineage: Eukaryota > Metazoa > Arthropoda > Merostomata > Xiphosura > Limulidae > Limulus > Limulus polyphemus. Next base: position 25,957 of record NW_013675063.1, on the reverse strand, counting down.
TTCATGCACAAGATCTAATCAAGGTTTTATAATGACGATTCTTCATACATTGTAACGGCATAAAGAAGCAGGCTGTGAACGGAAATGGTTAATGGCAAGTGAAAATCGACCAGCTTTTAAGGCGCAATATAACTTGATATATTTCTGTTGTTAAAAAAGGGTGGGTAAGCTTGGACACCAGTGTCTCGAGAATTTATAGTTTCAAATTATAAAATGAGTTATATTTTTATGTTTTCAAAGTATATGTACAGAACTGTAATTATGTCCATAAGTTTGGTATTAATGACTAATACTAATATATGTAAATTTGCCACTTAGTATAGCTTTTAATCACGTTCTGATACATGTCGTTTCGGTTTACAGGATAGTGAAAATGGATTTTAATGTAGTAACATTATCTTTGAACACAACAAGAAAAGGTTAGGTCGAACGAAGCTTCAGCCTAGATCACACAAAACTTAAGCCTAGATCTTAATACTCCTAAAGTTTAGGCTAAACTTAGATCGCACAAAACATATACCTAGATCGCACGAAACTTAGGCTTAGATCATAAAAAAGTAACCATATATTTTACGAAACATAAGCTTAGGTCATGCGAAACGTAAGCCTAAATTGCACACAAGATAAGCCTAGATCGTGTGAAACATAAACACAGATAGCACGAAACATAAGATTAGAACGTACGAAACTTAAGCAATGATTTTGAACAAGTAATAAAGGATATGTTTTGTCGAACATAAAGCCAACAAACAACATTGTGATTTCGATCAAGTAATAAATGTCAGCTTCATTAATACTGGATTTTATAGACTAAATATAAAATAAATACAAGAAACAGGCAATCGTATATGTATTGGATGTGACTGGTCTGGTCCACAAATACAGAGCACCACATTACAATTATCATATCGATTTCAACACTACTGTTAGTGTACGGGAAATGTTAATATCAGTGGATATTTTGCCTGTAGCTTTCAGATACGTTTCGTATATTTCCGTGTACCCTTTTTTTATGCAGTTGTGAAAACAGTAAGATGTGTTAAAGAATTTAAAATTGACCACACACGAGTCAGCAACGGTTTTCATGTAATGTTTATTTGGAAATGATTTGGCAAAACAGATTTGAAACCCAAGTAGGTCCTACGAATATTTACACATACTTCTGTTGCACATAGGCGACATCTAGTAGGTATTTACAAAAATGATCGCAACTTTGCTCATTAAAACAGATACAAGAGAATTTCTAGCTATGGTTAGAGTACCACATATTAAATAACTGTCATACCCTGTGACACAATGAACCCACTCATGAACGTGTGTTGATGTAGTACACTGCTACAACAGATAGTGTTTTGTGGACCCTACTGACTGCTTCAAATATGGAACCACTTTTATTGGATAAATGATTAATTATAAAACTTTTATGAAGGGTTCTATTTAGGTAACCTTTAATAAACCCCTTTAAAGGTTCAGAGTTGTAGAAATACCCACGACATGGCTGCATCTAAAAGTGTGAAGTATGAAATGACGGTCAATATGCAACCTTCTTGGGGAACATAGAGCACCAGAGATGGATCTATATTATATTCCATTAAGAATCTCGTATTGTTCCACATTACACATTAGATGGTTCCATAGTATTTCAACGATGGTTCGATTTGGAAACTTTGATAGTCCCATTTTTTAATTTGGACTTTTCTAGGACTCAATGTTGATCTCTTGTGGTTCAAATTTAAAACAACGATGGATCTAAATGGATCTTTAAATGGTTTAATAAGAATACTTTAATAGTTCCGTATTGAACTTTTGACAGTTCAATATTCCATATCTAAAAGCTCCACACAGAACCTTAAAAGGTTCAACAAGAAATGGTTATGGGTTCTATAATAAACCCTCGAATGTTCTGTATTCACTCTGGAATGGTTTGACACCAAAACTGGTACAGTTTCACGTTCAACCTTAATTTATTGCATTTATCATAGTTTATATATATATATATATATACAACTCATTTATTTGATCCTCTAGAGTCTAGAACATTACTTAAATAATGACTGTACATACGTAAGTATAGAGCTGATCTTAAGTAATAAGTACTACAGTTGGCACTAAACAGATGCAAGTTTACTTTCCAATATTATCGATAAAATTAATCCCTTAACATATATCGCTATTACAGTAATATAAAATTACATAATCTAAGAATGTAAAGTTATGTTCAGAAACCAGTAGTCGGAAAACACAATTAATTATTTGATTCAAGTTAAACTAAAGTAATTTAAGAGATTGAATATATTACATAATAATTACTAAAACCTCACGAATAAGAGCATTTAGCCCACATTCATGAGATATAAGACAAATGTTGCTAAACATAGACTGAAATAGCTCCTTCCACACACTGATTCATTTCATAAAAATGTGGTCATCCTAAACCACCTCACTCAGTGTCCACGATGTGGTCATCCTAAACCACCTCACTCAGTGTCCACGATGTGGTCATCCTAAACCACCTCACTCAGTGTTCATGATGTGGTCATCCTAAACCACCTCACTCAGTGTCCACGATGTGGTCATCCTAAACCACCTCACTCAGTGTCTACGATGTGGTCATCCTAAACCACCTCACTCAGTGTCTACGATGTGGTCATCCTAAACCACCTCAATACCATCCATCCGAATACTTCTCATTTGGAGCTGCAGTGGATTGTTCAGTTCGTATTGTTTTAGAAATAATTTAAGAGTTGAGGCAATAGGGTCTTAAAATAAAAAAATTGAATATATATATATATACTAATAAAGCAAAGTCAGTTAGCAACATTGGATCTAAAAACACCACTTGGAAATAAAGAATGGTAAACAACTAATGCTTTCCAGATATGAATGTTTACATTCCTTAATGGACTTTTACATCGTTGGTTTCCTGTGGATCTAACAACACCACTTGGAAATAAAGGATGATAAACAACTAACGCTTTCCAGATATGAATGTTTACATTCCTTAATGGACTTTCACATCGTTGTTTTCCTGTGGATCTAAAAACACCACTTGGAAATAAAGAATGGTAAACAACTAATGCTTTCCAGATATGAATGTTTACATTCCTTAATGGACTTTTACATCGTTGGTTTCCTGTGGATCTAAAAACACCACTTGGAAATAAAGAATGGTAAACAACTAATGCTTTCCAGATATGAATGTTTACATTCCTTAATGGACTTTTACATCGTTGGTTTCCTGTGGATCTATATGATTTGATATAGAT
>NW_013675063.1:19854-21919 GCF_000517525.1 Limulus polyphemus | reverse complement strand
GTCATGTTAAACTTATATTAGTTTTTCTTCATTACCCATTTAAGCCGTCTCCAGCCATTATTAGTCTCAAAGTGGGTTCCTCGTTATCGAATTTGAAGACACCTGATATATTTTACACTCTTAGAAAAATAATGTTTCTCTTTGATAGACTGGTTAGGCAGAGTATTCATGATGAAGCTTGATTCCGTCAAAAAAAAAATTCTCTTTTGGTTCTATATAGAACCAAAAGGGTTCCATTAAGGTTCACAAAGGTTCCATAATAAACATAGGATTCAATATTAATTTGTGCCGAAAGGGTTCCATTAAGGTTCACAAAGGTTCCATAATAAACATAGGATTCAATATTAATTTGTGCCAAAAGGGTTCTCTCTCGTCAGTTTTCTCTACAAAATGGTTCTCTCAGGGTTTTTGTTATATTCGATGAACCAGTCTAGAACCATGCATGGTTAAAATGGTTCTTTGTAGAATATTCTTCTTGTTTTCAGTGTTCGTGTTTCCATAACGTTTATCCAAAGTTTCACTATGAGTTACGGTTTGTGTTTTAGCGGAACGCTCCTGAAGAAACTGTAAAGCGAAACGTTGAGTGCCCAATTAAAGAAAACAAAAATGAATTTAATGTTCTAGGCTAGTTTATTACTAACATTAACCAACTAACGGTTCTTTGTGTTTGAACCAGGATTCTGTGCGCGACAATTCAAATTCTTCACGACATTGGTGTCTTCCAGTTTTTGCTATTTTTAAAAAATCGATATTTGAATAATGAACCATAGGTTTGTTTATTTGTTATGAATTTCGCGCATAGCTGCACGAGGGTTATCTGCGCTAGCCGTCCCTAATGTAGCAGTATAAAACTAGAGGGAAGGCAGCTAGTCATCACCACCCACCGCCAACTCTTTTACCAACGAATAGTGTGATTGATCGTCACGTTATAACGCCCCCACGGCTGAAAGGGCGAGCATGTTTCTTGTGACGGGGATTCGAACCCGCGACCCACAGATCGCGAGTCGAGCGCCCTAACCACCTAGCCATGCCGGGCCATGAACTATATAACACCTCATTCTATAAATTTAATTTTAAAAAGTCGCATATATCATGACAAGATGAATAGTTTACATTAAAACAGTTTTACATATCATGTATAAATTTATAATTTACTTAGTTATGAATGTCAGCACATTTTGCTATCAGAAAATTGTTATTCAAACATAGAAATAAATTATTGTGTTTCACAAGTTCCTGAAAAATAACAATGGTAGTTATTAAGCAAAAAGCTACACAAATTGGCTATCTGTGTTTTGTCCACCAGGGCTATCGAAACTCAAGTTTTAGCACTGAAAGCTTGTAGACCCACCGCTAAGCCACTGGCGGCCAAAAAATGACAAACCTAATATTATCCAATTATCGGTGAAATGTAGAATATCAGTAAGTCATTGTGATTAATTTCAACAGGGCTTCTGAAAATAAAACGTGTTATTTTTATTTGTGATATTTGTATCAATTCGAAGCTTTGAAAATTCGTAAATGTTTAATGGTGATATATTTTTAAGAAACAACTAAAAATGTTTACCTTTGATGTAGATTTTAATTAGTGGTTTTTAACTCTTTCTACATTTTTCTAAAACTTTCCTGTAAAGCTTTTATTTTATAAAACTCTAAGTTTTATATTTGTTTTGACTTAGAAAAAAAAAACACCACACGCAGTTTCACTGTGTTTACAATCACTGGTGTACAACAGAAATAACTTTTTACCACATCAAAATTATAAACAAAGTGGCTTTTTTTTAGATTGTTAATCATTTGTAGCGTGGTAATGCTGATTAATCTGTGACCATTTCGTAGACGTGGAGAAAGCCCCCAATCTTTCTCTTGCACACCCACTACTTGGAGAGTCTTCAGAGTTTCTGTTTATTGTTAATCAGGTCCAATAATTATTACAAATTTATTCATTCCAAGTTGCTATTACGTCTTTTTACCTATAATATGATAGACATCTATATCAAATCATATCGATCGACAGGAAACCAACGATGTGAAAGTCCATTAAGGAATGTAAACATTCATATCT
>NW_013675063.1:18294-18976 GCF_000517525.1 Limulus polyphemus | reverse complement strand
AATCAAGCTTCATCATGAATACTCTGCCTAACCAGTCAATCAAAGAGAAACATTATTTTTCTAAGAGTGTAAAATATATCAGGTGTCTGTATTCCTTTTTACACATGTGTGCATATAAGCATGTGTATAGGTTTAACGAAGAGAAACAAAAGAGCGTTGTGTTTAACTCGCTGTTTTCCTACTTCATAGGTCATTCCCTTTATTCGTTGTGGAACTGATAGCAATACTATGTAGTGTTGTCTATAATAAGTGTAACTGTGTACAGATTTAGGAATACCTGGAGTATTTGTACTTGTAATTTTTACTGATGACATAACCACACGATCTGGGAAAGATAACAGAATAATAGTCAGCTCTCTTGGTCTGATCCCAGACTATTCGTAGTAAAAGCTCTCAACAACTGGAAAGTAGTGCAGTCTGACATCTTTGTAATCCTGTCGGAATTTACTTGTTTTAAGTGACTAAATAGTACTTGTCACTCTTTATTTTACGTTGTGTTTAATTTCCTTGTTTTAACTCAATCACACCAGAAGCCCGCCATGGCCAGGTGGTTAGGGCGCTCGACTCGCAATCTGAGTGTAGAATCTATACACTAACATCAATGTATTGATAATTCCCAAATATTTACTTAGATTTATCCGTGTTTTATAACTGTGTAAATATTATAAGTGTTTATTATACG
>NW_013675063.1:14565-17294 GCF_000517525.1 Limulus polyphemus | reverse complement strand
GTCTACAGAATCATTTTATTTTAGTGCTGTTTTTCAATATGTTTCCAGTCCATCTATCTCTGTTATTCTTCAGGTTTAAGTAATATTATTTGTTTTCTATAATCTGTCCTCTTACTTTGTGGGGCAGGAAGGAATATGAATTGATGTACGTTTAGTATGTTAAAGCAACTGTCACGCTTATTACCCTGTTTTTGCGACGAGATCTCTTTCCATGCTACGATATTCTAGACTGGTCATTTTTAAAGTACTTTAGCGATTGTTCTACAAAGAGCAACATGTCTTTTCAGTTGTTGTTATAAACTTTTCATTTGTACACTTAAAGCTCAAATGCTATAAAGATTTCTAACGTTGCGCATGGGGGACTCATACATAAATGGTATTTCTTCTGACAGGAAATAACTCATGTATTATCCAAGTTTATTTTGGTAAATCTTTATCCAGCTTGTATAGCTGTTGTGGTTTCTTCTTCCAGTTTACTCATACATAAATGGTATTTCTTCTGACAGGAAATAACTCATGTATTATCCAAGTTTATTTTGGTAAATCTTTATCCAGCTTGTATAGCTGTTGTGGTTTCTTCTTCCAGTTTCTTAGTCTATACCTAAAACTCTTATGACTTTATTCTAGACATTTCTTGAAACTTGATTGTTGTTTAGCTGGAGTGAAGTCTAACATATGGTAATGGGCGTGGCTGGAACTTTCTCCAAAGTCTTGGAAATGGTTGAGTCGTATATAAAAAGCGAGTTAGGCTACAGTTAAGTTGTAGTGAGTTATTGAATGAGTGATTTATTGAGTTAATGAAGCTGTTAAATTCACTTATTCAATAAGTGATTTTGTTAGCTAGTTAGTTAGTTATCACTGCCTGATTAAGATTTTTCCTATAATATTGTATGTTGGGTAGTTTTTACATGTTCGGCTATAGCTGACATTTCTATTGTATTATTTCTTATGTAACTTGTAATCTATATTTTAAACGTCTTTTAGTTTGACCAATATAAACACTACCACATTTACATTCTGTCTTGTATATACCTGTTTTATCTGTTAATTCTATTCTGTCTTTAGTATTCCCTATCATATCTTTTATCTTATTTACTGGTTTGAAGATAGGGTAAAAATTCTGATACTTTTTAAATACTTTATATAATTGACTTGTTAAACCTGGAATGTAAGCTAAACTTACATTTTTTTTCATAAACAGATTTTAATGTAGTGTTTTAAACTGAATTAGCATTTTTGTTAAACTTCTTAAATGCTTTGTCTGCTATATTTGGTTCAAATCCTCTATCAATAGCTAGATACTTAAGTAATAACAATTCGTTATTTAAATCTTCCTGTCTTGAACATATTTTTAAAGCTCTATAAACATATGTACAAAATGCTGATATTTTTGTGGGTTTTTGTATGACACGATTCTTTGTGTGATATTTCTATTTTAAAGTGTGGCACAGCGGTATGTCTGCGGACTTACGACTCTAGAATCCGGGTTTTGATACCCGTGGTGGGCAGAGCACAGATAGTCCATTGTGTATCTTTGTGCTTAATGTACGGCTTCAATATGTTTTAATTGTGTAAATACAAAACGTTGTTTTTAACTATTTATTACAATTTAAAAAATATATTACATTTCTAATTCGAATAAGAAATATATAGATATAAAATTACCAAGTACGTGGAATTTCTGTTTAAACGTAGTTTATTTGTGAAGTTAAGCCTATCGGAGAACGTTGGTTTTTCCTAACTGTGGAATTTGAACTTTGTTATTGTTAAAAGAATTACTTTCCGTTTTTATTATTATAATTTGTACCGCGTAATCCAAAAAGAGTCCGCTCAACAATAGAAATTATCACAACAATACAGTTTAAAATAAAGAATAACATACGTGGATTAAGAAAATCCCTTATTTTCATTTGACTGATAAAAGGAGAAAAATGATCTTATGTTCCATAGAAAACTACTGGTTTAAGAGCAGTCGAGACTACATGTATTGATTCAAAAAAGCCAGAACCCTGAACGATGTGATATTGCTTTAGGAAGGTTTTATTGATTCTTCGACTGCGGCAGTGTGTGTGTGTCGGTACGTGAAAAGAATAGCGCGCGAGAGTTGGCAGACGACGAGACCTAGTACGCTGCACGGGCGCGCTACTTTGGTAACAACAGTTGGACGTTCTTGATACGTCACACTAGTCGTGGTATTCTTGAGAGGCGTATCATCAAGGGTCTTATTTCCACCTTTTTTTTCTTGTGGGTGGGAGGACGACAAACCACCAGATCTTATTAGTTTGTACTTAAATAAGTGACTTCTTTGATGGGAGCGGAGGTGGCTGTGAGTAGATATTTACAGCGAAAAGCTCGGCAGTAAAAAGTTTGATTCCTGACATCACGCATCGTTACCGCAACTTGGCTAAGTTGGCGGGGTTAGCAGACTATCCAAACAACTGGCTGAGTTTGCTAGAGCAATAAAGGTAAGCTTTATTTACCTAAATACATAAACGGTATTCTTTGATAGATTGTTTAGGCGGAGTATTCGTGATAAGTAAACTGGAATGGATGGTAACCGCCTGTTGTAAAAAACACGAGTGTAGAAGACGTCATTTCTGAAGTCTTCAGGTCTGAAGTTGCTTGTCCATTCCAGTTTAACAACATGTTGGAGGTTACAAATGTCGTATCTGCAACTTTAAAAACATTATGACAGAAAATATATTTATAAGATATTTATAAGATATAAG
>NW_013675063.1:8246-13637 GCF_000517525.1 Limulus polyphemus | reverse complement strand
ATAAACGTTTCATTTGTACACTTAAAGCTCAAATGCTATAAAGATTTCTAACGTTGCGCATGGGGGAACAAAATGAAAAACGTCTGTGAAGAACGTATTCGTTGCATGTTGTGTCGAAAAGTAACATGGCTACCATCTTCAAATCTCATTCATGGTAGTAAATAGTTCGGCCGTTATTGTGAACCGTTTAGGACTGTTGCAAAACTTGTAGAAATGTAATATTTTCAATAATACGTTTATTTGTAAACGTAGTCTGTAGATCTAGTGAAAAATTACCCATCATTCCGTCACTTACGTAACTTAAATAAGATAGTCATCCATTGACGACAGTTTTCTAGACTTGTTTTAAAAAGGCGAAAACGCAAACATTTAATGCGTTTTTGTTGTTAATTGCTATAAATTTTGACTCTTCTTTCAAAACACGATTGATCTTATTTTGTACACGTTCCTCGTGTGAAGCTTGTGGAATATAAAACAAAGTAAAATTTCAAGGTGACAGGAAGGAGGACCCCCTCGTCTGGATTGGGGGAGTATAAAGTTTGTTACATAGACCCATATTATACCTTTATATGATTCATATTCTTGGTGATATCGATCCCGTGAAAAATATAATACTTCCTGGTGGCTGAGCAGTAAATCTGTAGGCTCATAAAGCTAAAAATCCGGGTATCGATACCCGTGATGAGCACAACACATATAGCCGATTTTGTTGCATTGTTCTTAACAAAGCAAAATGTTTCATTCACAATGTTTTTATGTTAATGTAAGGTTTTATTTTTAGGGGCCGGGTTCTTTACAGTAGGTATCTGTGACTTGTTGGCGATAAATTTCAACAATAAACGGACAGTAGACAATCCACTTGTTTTAAAGTAATGTATATTTAAAACAAATCAAACGTATATATAAATGTTCGTTACACTGTTGATTATCACAGTTGTATCTAGAGCTTTGAATAATTATGTTTTTTGTCAAAAGTTCACACAGGCTGATTCAATTACTTTAGAACCCGATTGACAAAATGATTTATTCTTCTCTATCTTTGTAATAAAATACAAGCTTTGAAACTAACTTCAAAATCACTACTCTAACTGTTGTATCCAGAGCTTTAAATAATTGTCTACTTTTCATCATAGTTTACACAGGCGGGTTCAATTACTTTAGAACACCCTTTGACAAGACAAATCATTCTCATCTATCTCTGTTATTACAATACAAGTTGTGATACTTTCACTTAAGAAATTGCCAGTTAAGGCTAAACTGACAATCACTCAGTCTAACTTCAATTTTACTTTCACTAACTTAACTTCTTCCTTTCTGTATCTGCGCGTTTTTACAACACGCATCAGAAAAATTTAGAAATATATAGCCCTCTAGTAACAGCAATATTGAACATAACGAGTAAAACTTAGAAGCTTCGAGTAAAATGACGTCAAAAAATATTACAAAAGCCTTGTACAACAATTAAACTACATACACAACGTACGACTCGTACAGAGTTACGTAACGACACTTGTCACAACTATCGCTTTGAAAATAATTAACTTTTAGCACTCTTGTTATGAAAACTAAATAATCATTAAATATTAAATCATTAAATGAACTAAATAATAACTCTTAAACCAAACAGTTTTATGTTAAAATAACAACAGTTATAATGAGAATTTATTTACATAAAGGTGACGTTAACAGATTCATATATATATATATATATATAAACAAGAAAGTATTATCGTGTGCACTGGCTCCTGATTTTATTAAAGATAAATAGTGTTAAGTAATGACCGGGTGCAGTTTAATGGTTAACGGCTATGTACCTCAAGGTTTAAGTTTCTTGCGCGATGTTGTTTAATTGCGGAGGTGGGAGGGGTTGTAAGAGTGACAGTCAAGGCGGACAAAGCCATTATGGTGATGGGCGCTACTGGCCGGCTGTCTACGCTCTTGTCAGTAGATCTGGTCGTCAGGAGCGTCTATAACCAGACCGTTCACGTTTAAGGTATCGTTCAGGTTGTAAATACGAAAAATATCAAATAATTATCACGCCTTCTCTATTTTGAGAAAATAGCAATATCTGCTAACAACAAAGATCGTAGAATCAGATAGATAGATAACTCAAAACTGAAAAGACCCCCAAAATTCGAGTGTCTTCGGAAGGTAAAGGAACCTATGCCAGAATAAACTTTTATTTTTGATGAAGTAATTCCATCTTCAAAACGTTTTTTGGTTACCGGGTGAAGAGTACAATATTATAATGTGTGATAATAGTTAGGTCTACAATTTGTGATAAAAATGATGCTAACCATAAATGTGTTTCTTCCACGTTCCTCTTAATTTGTCCATTGCAAACTGAAAATCAGAAGAGGTATGTGTAAAAATAGCATTTCAGATCTGTCTTTCGTCTTCCAAAAGTCACTGTATAAGAACACCAGAACTCTTCAGTTGGGCTTGACGACGAGAAACAAGATGTTCTATGTAAGAACGTTGAAAGAACAAAACGTATGTAGTTAACGTCATTTTTATCACAAATGTTAGGCCTAATGGTTTCTAATGCTTCGATGTTTAAAAAGTAACGTTTAGTGTATTAACAGTTGTTTATATACATCTGTAATCTTCGGTGATTTAACCTGCCTCTGAACAATGTTTTAACGATAGTTTGTTACCTCTGAACAACGTTTTAACGATAGTTTGTTGCCTCTGAACAACGTTTTAACGATAGTTTGTTGTCTCCAAACAATGTTTTTAACAACTGTTTGTTGTCTCTAAACAATGGTTTTAACGACAGTTTGTTGCCTCTGAACAATGTTTTAACGATAGTTTGTTGCCCCCAAACAATGTTTTTAACAACTGTTTGTTGTCTCTAAACAATGGTTTTAACGACAGTTTGTTGCCTCTGAACAATGTTTTAAACAGCTGTTTGTTGTCTTTAAACAATGGTTTTAACGACAGTTTGTTGCCTCTGAACAATGTTTTTCGTAACTGTTTGTTGTCTTTAAACAATGGTTTTAACGACAGTTTGTTGCCTCTGAACAATGTTTTTCGTAACTGTTTGTTGTCTCTAAACAATGGTTTTAACGACAGTTTGTTGCCTCTGAACAATGTTTTAAGTAACTGTTTGTTGTCTCTAAACAATGGTTTTAACGACAGTTTGTTGCCTCCAAACAATGTTTTAAGTAACTGTTTGTTGTCTCTAAACAATGGTTTTAACGACAGTTTGTTGCCTCTGAACAATGTTTTAAACAGCTGTTTGTTGTCTCTAAACAATATTTTTAACAACAACAGTTTGTTGTCTCCAAACAATGTTTTTAGTAACTGTTTGTTGTCTCTAAACAATGGTTTTAACGACAGTTTGTTGCCTCTGAACAATGTTTTTAACGACAGTTTGTTGCCTCTGAACACAGTTAATATTCATGTCATTATTATATTTTTTGGGAGACAGATATGATAGGTAGTTTATTTGATCTATGTCTCAAAGATTGATCTATCATATATGTTCATCATTAATTTCTTAGTAGAGATAAAAATCACCTTTTTACTACTAGTAAATAGCAACGAATAATTATGAAATGTTTTAATATTATATATTAAGGTTAAAGTAACGAAAAATTCTCGTATATACTCAAGGTACTTTTTTATAGTACATAATGTTTATTTAAGTACATGTTATTGTAAAAACGAAATCAATGTTTGTGATCCCATCTGCTTCTTGACAACTTAAAACAATGAATTACCGAAACCATTTATTATTAGTGTTAGTGGTTATTGTATCTCAGTAAGTGGCTCCTGGTGTTGAAGAGACGAACTAAAAACGATTTTTCATTGTTGTTTTTTAAAACAAATGTTACAAAGAAGAAGACACGACGAATGTGATTTAGTTTTTTTTACCTTTTCTTTTATTATTTGATGTAAATTCATTCTTTACTTTTAAACTTCCAGACAAATTATAAAAACACACTACGTGGGAGGAATGACACTTGGGAAATTACACACATAATTTTGATTCGGTTTGAAGAGTTGGTTTCTCACACTTTTGTTTGCTTATCACCTCAGACTCGAATTTTTGTTTAAAGATGACCGTGTTTTATCCGGCTTGGGTGTTTTCAGTTTAACGAAGCCTTGTTAGGTTAAGACTGGTGTTGAAAATACGAACTAATGTAACATTCTTTTATACAATAATAACAATATATCAAGAGAGATATGAGGTTATTTTTCTGTCGCCCAAAGTAATAAAAAACAGCCTTTCAATCGTTAGACATGGAGGATTATCTTTTTGATGATATATGTTTAACTGATTAGCTGTTTGTATTATCTGTTTAAGTAACGGATTAACTTTTTGTGATATCTGTTTAATTAACGCATTAACTGTTTGTCATATCTGTTTAATTAACGAATTAACTGTTTGTCATATCTGTTTAATTAACGAATTAACTGTTTGTAATATCTTTAATTAACTGTTTATGATACCACTTTAATTAACGGATTAACTATTCGTGATATCTGTTTAATTAACGCATTAACTGTTTGTGATATCTGTTTAATTAACGGATTAACCGTTTGTGATATCTGTTTAATTAACGGATTAACCGTTTGTGATATCTTTAATTAACTGTTTATGATACCAGTTTAATTAACGGATTAACTGGCTGTCATATCTGTTTAAGTAACGGATTAACTGTTTGTGATATCTGTTTAATTAACGGATTAACTGTTTGTGATATCTGTTTAATTAACGAATTAACTGTTTGTAATATCTTTAATTAACTGTTTATGATACCAGTTTAATTAACGGATTAACTGGCTGTCATATCTGTTTAAGTAACGGATTAACTGTTTGTGATATCTGTTTAAGTAACAGATAAATGTGTTTAATGAATTAACTGCCAGTACTAGATGTATACCTGTTTGTAATATCGATGAGTTAACTAACTGATGTTGGTATATCATGACCTAATGAATTAACTGCCTGTAATATCTGTTTAATTAACTGATTAACCGTTTGTGATATCTGTTTAAGTAACAGATAAATGTGTTTAATGAATTAACTGCCAGTGCTAGATGTATACCTGTTTGTAATATCGATGAGTTAACTAACTGATGTTGGTATATCATGACCTAATGAATTAACTGCCTGTAATATCTGTTTAATTAACTGATTAACCGTTTGTGATATCTGTTTAATTAACCGTTTGTGATATCTGTTTAAGTAACAGATAAATGTGTTTAATGAATTAACTGCCAGTGCTAGATGAGTTAACTAACTGATGTTGGTATATCATGACCTAATGAATTAACTGCCTGTAATATCACGTACGATCATTTCGATAATAATAATAATAATATTTATATTTGTCGATAGGCGGCGTGCCAACAACCACCCCTTACTTTACCCTTCTAGAT
>NW_013675063.1:3167-7325 GCF_000517525.1 Limulus polyphemus | reverse complement strand
AATATCGATGAGTTAACTAACTGATGTTGGTATATCATGACCTAATGAATTAACTGCCTGTAATATCTGTTTAATTAACCGTTTGTGATATCTGTTTAAGTAACAGATAAATGTGTTTAATGAATTAACTGCCAGTACTAGATGTATACCTGTTTGTAATATCGATGAGTTAACTAACTGATGTTGGTATATCATGACCTAATGAATTAACTGCCAGTACTAGATGTATACCTGTTTGTAATATCGATGAGTTAACTAACTGATGTTGGTATATCATGACCTAATGAATTAACTGCCAGTACTAGATGTATACCTGTTTGTAATATCGATGAGTTAACTAACTGATGTTGGTATATCATGACCTAATGAATTAACTGCCTGTAATATCACGTACGATCATTTCGATAATAATAATAATATTTATATTTGTCGATAGGCGGCGTGCCAACAACCACCCCTTACTTTACCCTTCTAGATTCTGACATAAAAAGACTTATTTAGATGAGTCCCAATTTTTACGATAGGTATTTTAGCAGTTACGCTGACAGTAACAAAAGCCTCTGTTCTTTATGTATCACATGCATGTATATTATTTCCTATGTGACAACTCGGTTTGGTAGCTCCATAGAAATGAATTGTAAAAAATAAATTTATCTTTCTCTATATTTCATCCATAACGACTCTTACAGAAAGTTGAATGGAAATTCACGATATTATGTTGCAAAACGTGACGTAAAAACTATTGTCAACAGCTAGGATGTATCATTTCACATCCTTAGGGGGTGGTATTTCACACTTGTCTTACGTAACATTGTAGTAACGACGTCTACTAATAGAATACCCACTCTCCCTGACAGAGACAAGATATCAAAATCAACTTTAAAACAGGAGGGAATCCTCAATAGCCGCGGCACTTGAAATTCATTCATGCAGGATTAGAGTAAATTAATCTACGAGACCTTTCTTTTCTTTTTTTTTTATTATTGGCTATATTTTTGTGCGCCAGCAATACCAAGCATGGGGCGCGCGTATACCCGATTCGATATTATTACTCATCAGGATCTCTACCAGCCTACCCTATAATTGAAATTCTTTTAGACAGGATTTGAGTAAATTAATATTTGAGACCTTGGGCGTGATCAAATATATCAATCGAAAGGGTTTGACGTCCTGAGTCCAAAACTGTAATTAGATCTCAAATCGGTGAAGCGATGACGGAGCTATGAACTAAAAGTTTGTTCTTGAAAAATAACAACAACCTCGGGCCGTTCTATGAGCTACTATGTCTTCGTCCCACGAAAATAAGACGACGTCATTGAAAAAATCCATTCATCCAATATTTGAAACATGTTCCCTGTTTAAGGAAATGAAACTACTTCTCATCAAAAAAACCTTGTAATACGTCCATTTATAGTAAGATATCACAATCATCATTGGCCAAAGCAAAACTCGCGTGCTTAATCATCATTGGCCATCATATGGAAGGCTACGTCACCATTCACCAAGGTTGTGTTCCAGCATACTTGATCTATTCGTAGAAATTAAATTTGCATGCTTCTTCACTCGATTTAATAGTCTTCTTTCAGTAGACACCTGCTGACAACAAGGATAAGTAAATCCATAAGCAACCTGTGATCATTTCGGTGAAGGAATACAAATAAAGCAATTGGTTCGTAACATTAATGGTACTAATTTTACAAATAATATAGGTTATTCGTGGTGAGTAAAAGACATTTTAAAAATTGTTACGTAAACTGAAGTTCTGTGTTATAAGAGGTGTGGGCTGTAAACAACAGATGAAGAATGATGTCATAAAGAGTTAGTAATATATCTTTGTTAACTGGACAATAGTACCATAGTAAACAACAGATTTCATTGTGTTGGTAACGAAACAACGGACAATAATCAATTCAACCATCTTGTAGACGACTATTTTCTTTATTTAGTGAAAGTTAGAGCTCGGTTTTTACTGAATGTTGCGTACTGAGAAATAGGAGAAAATTTATATGTTTATATCGCATGTTAGCATGCAGTGCTCTCTGGGGTAGAAATTATGGATTGTATAGTTTGTTGTAGTACCTAGATGGCACGAGCATAACAATGCTTTCGTCGTTCTTGTGCACGTGTTCTATGTTTTTAATAAATGTTTTTGAACGTGATCAATCTATCCTTCCTTGTATTACCGAGATCAGCGGCGGAAGTGACGTACTTACGTAGCATCAAAAATTAACGGAAGTACAAGCGACGTACTTACTAAGTATCAGAGGTTAGCAACAGCGGTACAAGTAACAATCCAAACTCATTATTATAAGCGGAAGTGACGTACATACTAAGAATCTAAGATAAAGAGTCGTACAATTGGTAAAGCTGCTTAAATCCAAAGTTAGTAACAGCGGAAGTGACGTACTTGTTACGAATCAAAGGAAGCTTTCTTATTGGAGAGTTCAATTTTAATTTTCAGTGTTCATCAATGTCAAAGACACATGTTTAGAATCCTAAAAATCTGGCTATGGGAGCAACTTTAACTTTCCTGGCTCCACGTTTGTGAAAACCTTCACTAAATCAGTTGTTTTACAAATGTTTATAATATTTACCCAGTTGAGCTGATAACAGCCAACATTAGTTGAAACTGTAGTTTTCGATGTGGAGTGTGTTTGTTACCGAATATGGGTTTATACTGTTTCACATTGTAACTAACACATGTGCAAGCAGAATGTTAGATCGTCAACCCACCCAGATGTTTGGGCTAACTCATTCAGTCTCAGTTTTCATATTCATTTTGGAAACAAAATGCTGTTTTTTTTTTCCAAATCTCTGCCAGCTGCCAGTTCTGACTGATCGTTTCTTTGGCTGAAGTGGTAAATCAGAAAAACGCTGAACGAGGAGTATGTGTAATTAAAAATGAGCAAGCAAAGGATTATGGGCTAGCATAATTTGCATTTTTGGTTATATAAACTGAGTGAGATGTCCAGGCTACTCAGTAAAATTCCCTAATATTAATTTCCTGATGTCGAAACGTATGTATTTTAAATGGATTGGGATAGCTTGAATGATGTTTGGCAACTATATACACGTACGCGCGCGTGCTTGTGAAACATCTCCACCTGACGTGTAATATACAAAACTTCATTATATTTCAGCCTACCAAGAAGTACTGTTGATTGTTTTTTGTTTCAGAACTTTCGCGAGCAGTTACACAGGGAGCATCTGCGTATGGCTATCCCTAGATTTTGGCCTGCTAGATTAGGGAAAAAGCAGCTAGCTAGTCAGTAGCACCCACCGCCAATTATTGGTATAATTCTTTAATCAAATTGTGGGATTTGACTGTAACATTTATCACGTACCCGTAGCACCAAAGTGATCTACAATTCACCTTGTGTTTACTGAGTAATAAGACCTGATGACCAAAGTGACCACTAGTTCACGTCCTGTTTACTGAGTAATAAAACCCGATGACCAAAGTGACCACTAGTTCACGTTCTGTTTACTGAGTAATAAGACCTGATGACCAAAGTGACCACTAGTTCACGGCCTATCTACTGAGTAATAAGACCTGATGACCAAAGTGACCACTAGTTCACATTTCAGCTTTGGTTTTCTTTGAATTTCGCGCAAAGTTACTCGAGGGTTATCTGCGCTAGCCGACCCTAATATAGACTAGAGGGAAGGCAGCTAGTTAACACCACCCACCGCCAACGTTTGAGCTACTCTGTTACCAACAAACAGTGGTATTGACCGTCAAGTTAAAACGTTTTAGGTAATTATTTTAGGTAATTACATAGTGTATCAGCTGGATTAGTCAATCATATTATGGATCAGTTCAAATCTGGAGATATTTCAACAATAATTGTCCCAGTCTTCTGAATTATCTGTTATCAACCTTGACTTCTATATTCGTAACAAGTTTCACTGGTTCGATCACATTACCGCTTCTGTTTCATCTTGACCAGTGTTAGTGACATACATGTCTCTTGGGACAACCCAGAATGAGAAAAGTATTTCTTTCTCTTCCTCTTACACCTCTACATGGTCTCTCCTTACACCTCTACATGGCCTCTCCTTGCACCTCTACATGGCCTCTCCTTACACCTCTACATGGCCTCTCCTTGCACCTCTACATGGCCTCTCCTTACACCTCTACATGGCATCTCCTTACAC
>NW_013675063.1:1304-2531 GCF_000517525.1 Limulus polyphemus | reverse complement strand
CTAAATGGCTTCTCCTTAACCTCAACATGGCCTCTCCTTACAGCTCTAAATGGCTTCTCCTTAACCTCAACATGGCCTCTCCTTACACCTCTAAATGGCCTCTCCTTAACCTCAACATGGCCTCTCCTTACACCTCTAAATGGCCTCTCCTTACACCTCAACATGGCCTCTCCTTACACCTCAACATGGCCTCTCCTTACACCTCAACATGGTCTCTCCTTACACCTCTAAATGGCCTCTCCTTACACCTCTACATGGCCTCTCCTTACATCTCTACATGGCCTCTCCTTACACTTCTACATGGCCTCTCCTTACACCTCTACATCGCCTTTCCTTACACCTCAACATGGCCTCTCCTTACACCTCTACATGGCCTCTCCTTACACCTCAACATGGCCTCTCCTTACACCTCTACATGACCTCTCCTTACACCTCTACATGGCCTCTCCTTACACCTCAATATGGCTTCTCCTTACACCTCTACATGGCCTCTCCTTGCACCTCTACATGGCCTCTCCTTACACCTCTACATGGCCTCTCTTTTCACCTCAACATGGCTTCTCCTTACACCTCTACATGGACTCTCGAAATTTTGTATTACTTTCTTGGTTGTGTTCTTCAGTTTGCAATTTTGATCAGGTTTTTTCTATCCACGTTTTCAATGTTGGAAAACCTCGATAATAGTTTCAAATGACGCCATATTTTTCAAACTATGAATCCATTACTGATACCAATTGTTACCTAGCGGACCTTTTTGGTTAGGATGTACAGAAGACTACGCTTCTTATACCATATGTTAGTTAGCTGTCTTTTAGGGACTCTTATTTCTGTTGTTATTTAGCAGACTTTCATACAGTTGTTTTTATTATATCTAAAAATACTGATTGATTGATGATTAGTTTACAAATTACAGGTTCTCCTCCTTTCAATTATGGAATCACGCTAGAGCACGTCTATCAATGTGCAGCCCAATTATTATCAACTCCAATTATCCTTTAATTGTTTAGTGAATTCACAATTATAATGTATATAAATATGTATATATATATGTACAAATAACAGTTTATTTTAAATATACCGAGTATTTCTTTCATAATAAGAGGATAGGTAGGAAGAGCGTCTGAGAGATTTGATGATGCGAATAAAAACAAAAAACAAAAAAAACGTATCAGTCGTTTTCATATCAGAATTCCACAGGAGTAGAAGTCAGTGAAACTATTCCTAATG
>NW_013675063.1:0-804 GCF_000517525.1 Limulus polyphemus | reverse complement strand
TCAAAACAGTTTGGAGAGAAACTAAAGACAAGAGAGCTCGTTACATTTGCTGTTTGTGGTACTGTATGATTAGCATTTGTCAGTGAGACTATTCCTAATGTTTACGTAAGCTATTACTGTCTGTGGTACTGTATGATTAGCATTTGTTTCTTAGTAATTATAAAATATGTGGGCTGTAAATGATGCAATGGTCCCTAAAGCTCTTATCTTTAAAAATCGTTTCCTAATTACTTCCGGGAAGCTTGAAGGCTTATAACTCTAAAATCTGGAGTTTGATCACTGTAGTTCACCCATTGTATTGTTTTGTGCATAAATAAACATATAAACAATGAATTATCCGATCTGCCAAATGTGGATTTTATAATGAAAATGTTAATTATACGATCACTTCTCTTCCATAGTATTTTTATACTTCTTGGAACCTAGTTTTAAATTGTAAAACACATTTTTATGTTATAACTTTGTTGTAATTTAAGATAATTTTAGTTTTTGAAATTCTATGTATATTTACTTTGGAGTCATTACTATTTTCTTTAGTTTCTTTCCAAACTGTTTTAATTATTACACAATAGCTTACGTAAACATTAGGAATAGTCTCACTGACAAATGCTAATCATACAGTACCACAAACAGTAATAGCTTACGTAAACATTAGGAATAGTCTCACTGACAAATGCTAATCATACAGTACCACAAACAGTAATAGCTTACGTAAACTTTAGGAATAGTCTCACTGACAAATGCTAATCATACAGTACCACAAACAGTAATAGCTTACGTAAACTTTAGGAATAGTCTCACTGA
>NW_013675062.1:21807-23726 GCF_000517525.1 Limulus polyphemus | reverse complement strand
AAGTGTACATAAGTAGCTGCAGTGTATCTGTATATCGTATCTGAATATTAGTTTGCTGGTTAACAGTTAGTTTTATCACTTCATTATTCTTACAAATCGTTGTTTGCCAACTTATTATATTAGCATAATGTACTTCCTTATGCAAGTGTACACTGAATACTGTAAGATAGAATCCAGGCGGGTTGGAGGTTATGGAAGGAAGTAACCAAGGGCACTGAAAGCCAAAGTGTATAAGACAGTGATTAGACTGGTGTTCCTCTACAGAGCCGAGACCTGGACCCTGAAGAAGAAGCCTTCTGATAAAAGCAGAAGTAAGAATTCTGAGATGGCTGTTGGGGGCGTCTCTGAAAGAGAATAGAACGAATAAAGAAATTAAGTAAATAGCAGGAGTCTGTGGAATAAATGAAAATGGAGGCTTAAGTGGTTTGGTCACTTGAAGAAATGAGAAGAACAAGTAATAAGGAAAGCATTAGAGCTGCCAGTATCCGGCAAGAGAAGGCCAGTTAAGCGTTGTAAGGATGGGATTAAAGAAGACACGAACGAGAAAGGAACTACAGAAGATCTGGCAATGAACAAAGATGATTAGAAGAGGGCAGCACGAGTCAAGGATGAACAGAGATGATTGGAGGAATGCAACACGTTCGAGGAATGGACAGAGATAATTAGAGAGGGCAGCACCTGCGAAGGACGGTGACCCAAGAAGAAGAAAATACTCGAGTGTACACTTTAACGTTTCTTTTCTAAAGGTACTTGTCTCCCGTAAAAACTAAAATAAAAATATCGAACAGAAACACCTGTTTTTTAAATCTTTTTGTTCTTTTCTCCTTCATATATATAGCAGTTATTTTTAGGTTATAAATAGTTCAAAACTAGCAGCTAAAGTCAGCTATGTACAACAATTGACCAGATGCTTTGTGTTTGCGATTGTTAAATTGCGCCCTCTAGCGATCAGTAAACGTACAAATTAATAAATCTGGACTCCAAATGTTGAAAAAGGCCTAGAACTCGAAACGTCTTTCAGGAAGCAGTTGCAGTCCACTAAGGTTCTCAAACCTACCATATCTACTCTGCCTAAAGTTTCACTGAAATGTACTAATTAATGTCCATCGCAAAGCTATAAATAAGTGAAACAAGCAGTACAGTGTAAAAATATTTATATGCTAGAAAGTTCTATGCTATAGTTCTAGAAAGATTAATGGGGATTTCTCAATGTTTCGTCGACAGACAGCTATAATGACGTGGAATTTCTAAGAACCTTGGGTTATTCAAAAACTGGCCTAAATATGATGAACGATATATTCGAAAGCATAAATAAAAAATTTCTGTATTGTTTCCATTGAGTGCTCTAGACTAAAGTTTCTAATAACAAACTGAAAAAGAAACCTTTTTGTTTTCTATTGGTTCCCATGGCAACACCAACGTGAGCTTAATGAAAGCCCCATAGTAACCAATGTTCTGCTCGGTTTTGTAGCAGAACTTGTAAATAACGTATCTGTATACAGTACATTGTAGGTATTTATGTACACATGTATCTGTATATCGTACATTGTAGCTACTTATGTACACATGTATCTGTATATCGTATACTGTAACTACTTATGTACACATGTATCTGTATATCGTACACTGTAGCTACTTATGTACACTTAACAATCTTCACTAAAAAACAACAACTAATTGTTTAACATCAACCAGCAAAGTAAGGTATTTTAAAAGTCTTACATTAATAACAATCTTCACTTAAAAACAACAACTAATTGTTTAACATCAACCAGCAAAGTAAGGTATTTTAAAAGTCTTACATTAATAACAATCTTCACTAAAAAACAACAACTAATTGTTTAACATCAACCAGCAAAGTAAGGTATTTTAAAAGTCTTACATTAATAACAATCTTCACTAAAAAACAACAACTAATT
>NW_013675062.1:19075-20999 GCF_000517525.1 Limulus polyphemus | reverse complement strand
ATTTCTCTACATAACTCCGGCATGTTGGTGAATAAAACAAAATACACGGCCTAACTAACTAATGTTTGAATATTTGCTGTAAAATTATTATCATTGATATAAGTGTAGCTTCCAGTTTGGCTGCCAATTTTGATTTCATTCCTTTAAGTCGCACGCTCAATCATTTTTTGGCCGCTCCTTTTTTCACATCTAATGTGTTTTTGATTAACTGCCATGACGTTTTGTCAATACACACCAACAAAACACAGTAAGTAAGAAAGTGACGCCCGATAGTAACCAACATTAGCTTTACGATCGCAACCCTATTATTCGGAACAGACCTATACTTTACAGAACTAATCAGATTCTTTAAAATATATGGTGGTAGTTTTCCTTCTCTAAAACAGCGTTAATATCTTCCTTTATAGTAACGTCATGGAATTTGAATTAACAGTTTCTTGTCATCACCCGCCTTGCAATCGGTACAGCCGTATCAAGCATCATTATTTATGGTAATTACTTAAGCTAATATCACGTGACTCTAAACTATCTTTAATTAGGAGAATTTCATAAAAAAAAATTATATTTGTGCTGAAAAGTTGGCAGTGAATAATGAATTGTTGCGTCAGCGAGGTCACGTGACTAGTATCACGCCACTTCTTTCTCGAACCTTCGTGAATTGTCGGGAGATTACTAGATTGGGGGTAGGCTGGTATATATAAGATGGTCACAGCGTGACGGGACAATGTGAGGTAATGAGTAATTGAATGTATGCGGACAGAATATTGTTGCCCTCGTGAGATGTTTGTTATAGAGCGACTGTTGAAATTAAGTGTATCGTAAAGTTGAATTCGGAAATAATAAACCAGTTTTATTAAGAAAGGACTTGTGTCGCTAAAGTTTCGTCGAACGAATTTACGGAAAATTAACTAAACCCTGGTAGTAAGTGTGTGTAAACCTCGGTAGTAAGTGTGTGTAAACCTTGGTAGTAAGTGTGTGTAAACCTTGGTAGTATGTGTGTGTAAACCTTGGTAATATGTATATATATATATGTGTGTGTGTGCATAAACCTTGGTAGTATGTGTGCGTAAACCTTGGTAGTGTGTGTGTGTATATATGTAAGAAGAGTTATTTAGAGAAACAGTATTTAAATAATGAAACATTCTTAGTGTTGTTTGTGTAAGAAAAGAGTTATGTAGAGATATAGTATTTAAATAATGAAACATTCTGTAGTGTTGTTTGTGTAAGTAGAGTTATGTAGAGAAATGGTATTTAAATAATGAAACATTCTGTAGTGTTGTTTGTGTAAGAAAAGAGTTATGTAGAGAAATAGTATTTAAATAATGAAACATTCTGTAGTGTTGTTTGTGTAAGTAATAAGTTGAGTCCATATACAGATACAAGTGTACATATGTAGCTACAGTATACGATATACAGATACAAGTGTACATAAGTAGCTACAGTATACGATATACAGATACAAGTGTACATAAGTAGTTACAGTATACGATATACAGATACAAGTGTACATATGTAGCTACAGTATATGATATACAGATACAAGTGTACATATGTAGCTACAGTATATGATATACAGATACAAGTGTACATAAGTAGTTACAGTGTACTGTATACAGATACAAGTGTACATATGTAGCTACAGTATATGATATACAGATACAAGTGTACATATGTAGCTACAGTATATGATATACAGATACAAGTGTACATAAGTAGTTACAGTGTACTGTATACAGATACATGTGTACATAAGTAGTTACAGTGTACTGTATACAGATACAAGTGTAGATAAGTAGCTACAGTATACGATATACAGATACAAGTGTACATAAGTAGCTGCAGTATACGATATACAGATACAAGTGTACATATGTAGCTACAGTGTATGATATACAGATACAAGTGTACATAAGTAGCTGCAGTA
>NW_013675062.1:11850-18644 GCF_000517525.1 Limulus polyphemus | reverse complement strand
AGTATTTAAATAAAAACATTCTCTAGTGTTGTTTGTGTAAAAAAAGAGTTGTGTATTGAGAAGCAGAGAAATGTTGTTTTTTTCAGATGTTTGTCATCACCAATGTATACGGTGTATTACTGAATGTGATATTTATTTTTAATCCTTACAGCTTTCCGGCTCAGTACGTGTATGTGACACCACCTGGGGTGGTCGTGTCGCCGTTATCTCCGCCTGCTACCTCTCACTTTTACGACCATCCAGGGGCATACTCTACACAATATGCAAACGGATTGGATCCTCTGTATTCTATTTCAGTAGGGACGACAACGCCTCCTACAGGACACGGAGCATATGCCTATCACCTCGCTCAACCGGCGCATCCTTTTCTCCAGCATCAGGCACAAGAAGCAAGAATGCAATAATAATAGACACTGTAGTTTTGTAAAATAAGCTTGCTAATGATCAGTACACCCGAATATACAGAGTATACCTGTTAACTGTATGTGTAGAAACGTGGGCACATGTTTCTACTACCGAAGAGCGATGAACTTAGGCCTGTCAAGCTCGTGCTATGGGAAGTCTACTCGGTCGTCTATTGCAGCAGCTAGGATGGTTTGGGTAGAATTGCACGGTATTAAGTCTAAATGTGAAATATCTTTCAAGGAAAATTATCACATAAAACGTGCAGACGTATCACTAGCTAAGTAATTTATTATTGAAATATAAATATTTTCTATCGCTATTTGATGCTAAAGTATAAAATCTGTCACCGATTTTATCTGTCTTTTATCAATCGGAAATAATTTGCTTATAAACTCTTAAAAACCTGACAAATAAGTAAGGTATTCTAGTATGTATTGGTTCGAAACTGATAAGTCTGTTTTTTCTTTCGCCATCTATTGAACATATATGAAACTAATTCATCAGATTAACTTGCAGGGCCTAACTTTTCTCACGACTATAAACTGTATCAGAAACGTAGAATTAACACTGAGCATAAAGATGATGTGCTGTTTGTTTGTTGTTAAGATTAAAGCTACAAAATGTGCTACACCCACCACGACTATCGAAACGCGCATTAAGCGTCATAAGCCCAGAAATTGACCGCTGGGGGTCAAGTAGAGTGCAGACAAACTCTGTCCATCATCTTAAACTACTGTAGGCCCGTGTTATTCTTTTAAGCTACACGCATGCGCATTACAGTTTTACGGGTAAGCTTTGCACAAAATGGGATTTGGCAGCACAATGGCATAACGAATATGTTCGATTTATTCATCCCGAGGTACATCGGGCAAGATTCCCCACATACAGGACTGAAATGTTACGATAATTGTGGTGACGATGATCAGTAAATTTGGGGCGTTTTTTTTATCTTTAACCGCATAATTACGAATTAGAGTCCATATGGACACCATCGGCTTTTTATACTTTTTTATTTTCTAAATTATTTATGCAAAGAAATGGTTGTATTAACATACATGACTGTTAGTTACGGGGTACGTAATTTAGGGTTAAAAAATCAATATTATTAATAATCCTAGAAGGTGAAATCAGTTATTTTCTGTATCGTTTAGAGAGAAACCAAGTGATTTTCTGAACCTAATCACCGAGTAAAAGTAATTATGAAAATAATCAGCCCAGGTTTTATATAAACAGTTACATTCTGTATATTTAAAGAAAGCCCTCGAATAGCTTTGAGTGAAATTCTACAGTAAACCCCTGCTATTGCCACAAAGTCACACCCCGTATGTTGTTATTAAAGTTAAAACATTGTTGTATTCCTCGACTGTCTTGTGTTTTGTTTTGTTGTCATTTGTTGCTATGTCAACGAGCTTTATTAATGTGAATACTGTTTTGTACAATTATTGTTTGTGCTCGCCAGTGGCTTAGCGGTAAATCTGAAGAGTTAAAAGCGGGTTTTAACAACAAATAAATTATTGTTTGCCCTAAACCCATACTCTTTTTTTTTTTTTTTTGGCAACAGTTGGAGTTATGAGTTTACTTGGTGAGAATTGAAAGCTTTTTCGTCACAATCTGTTGTGTTTGCTGGATTCAAATTAAATACCAATATTATTTAAGTTCCTACAAGTCTTTGCAAAAAGAATCATTCTAACAAGTAAGTGTATAAATAATTGTTTATAATGCAACACAAATGTCTGGCACGCCCCCACCTTCTTCCTAAGTATCGTGTAAAAACTTGGTGTTATTACAAAACTATTAAATGTTTTATTTATGTAAAATTCGGCTGTCCTTTTGAATGACACCACTGTTAATATAAGTCCACTTAATGCTTTATTTATCGAAATATATTTGAATTACCAACGAATTATATTACTAACAAATAACAAATCTAAATGACCGAACCAATAAACAATTGGCTCAGCGGACCGGACTGTATATATATAAGGTTTTGTGTGTTGTTGACTAGCTGCCTTCGCTCTAGTCCGTCACTTGAAAGTCTGGGCTAGATTGGGTGGCCCTTGAGTAGCTATGCGCAAAATTCAAGAAAAGAAGTAGTTATTAAAGAAATATACAAACAGTAGTCACCACAAGCTTTCAGTGTTACACTATGTTTCCACAGGCAAGGGTAAAGAACCCTTCCAATAATTAGGTTTTGATAAGATTAAACTAAAATCCACAGTTTTTTAGAACTAGTTTCGGCAATTTCACGTGTAAACATCGAAGACTTTATAAAAATGTCAAGATTGTATATTTCTTCTTCAGGATGGCACAAATAATGTTATTATAAACTGTACGTTTTTTTTTTTTGACAAGGTTTATTACTATATGTAAGAAATATCGTCTGTCACGTGAAAGCAAGAAAAATTAATTTTAACTTACAGTCCCCACTTCTTAAGTATTCGTTTAAAAAATGAACATGAAATTTGATCTGATTCAACAATTAATGCACAATTATTATACATTTTTATTTAAAAGTGCTACTTTGTTTTTCTATTGTGAGCTGTACACATAGTGCATATTGTTGTGTTCCGTTTTGACGATCACATTTTAAGTTTTAATCATTTTGTAACATGCATACACTATCTTGAAATAATAATTACAATAAAAATTATTATTTGTATTTACATTTTTTCCATAGTCTTTTAAATATAATATTTCGACTGAAGGTGTTAGAATTGGTAAAGTGGACATATTTCAGTTAGGCTGTCTTTCAGAACAAGAACCAACTTGAACATCTGTATGGAAAACACTGGGACTTGTATCTTAAGTTAAAGTGCTTGGACTGAAGCTGTGACTTGTATCTTAAGTTAAAGTACTTGGACTGAAGCTGTGACTTGTATCTTAAGTTAAAGTACTTGGACTGAAGCTGTGACTTGTATCTTAAGTTAAAGTACTTGGACTGAAGCTGCGACTTGTATCTTAAGTTAAAGTGCTTGGACTGAAGCTGTGACTTGTATCTTAAGTTAAAGTACTTGGACTGAAGCTGTGACTTGTATCTTAAGTTAAAGTACTTGGACTGAAGCTGTGACTTGTATCTTAAGTTAAAGTACTGGGACTGAAACTGTGACTTGTATCTTAAGTTAAAGTGCTTGGACTGAAGCTGTGACTTGTATCTTAAGTTAAAGTACTTGGACTGAAATTGTGACTTGTATCTTAAGTTAATGTGTATGGATTAAAACTGTGCCTTATATCTTAAGTTAAAGTGCTTAAGTTTTAACATGTAAAAATAAGTCAATTAATGTTCATAACCCTCCACAACATTTTGCTCAAATAAAAAACCTTATTCACTAGTAAAACTTAAGTGTCTTTATACACAGTCAAACGATATAAATATGACTGTTATCAACGGTAAGGGTTACCTATTTGAGTTAAATTAAAAACTTCGTACAAGATTATAAACAACCAAAAGCTTATAACTGTAGGGTTGACCTTAATAGAACAGAAAACGAGATGCATTTTTTAATCAAAATTGTCTCCAAGCTGTTTCAGTGTTTGTTTTATTTTTCTACGTATACTGTATACATTGGGTGATAAATTTTAAAGCAGTGTAGTTTGCGTTGATATATGTATTTCATATTCTATTGTTCTTACGTTTTTTGGTGAAAAACGTTTTCTTGGAGAAATTGTACAACAATAACCTTTGAAAATGAAAAATTGTGTTTAAAAATTTTAAGTTTTGAACTACGAGAAGGCTTATGCCTCACGCTAAATATTATAAGGCGCAAAGACATGTTAGTTTAGATTCATTTAAGGAATCAGCCACAATGATAAGTAGCAATTTTTATTTTATTTTCTCTTATATATATTGCTTTATTACTTATTTCTTTTATATTATTTGTAACTGAAAATACGTATGCCTAATCGACCTCGATGATTACCCCTTGGTTGGAACTAAGTGTTTAATCATTCGTCACATCAAGTAAGAAATAAAACGATCTTTTTTTTTTTTCATTTGACAGCTTTTCGTCTAAAGCCTGTTCAAATATATTATAATAATTTGCAAAATATTAAGGTTATCCAAGTATACTTACGTATCCAATCCTTATTTGTCTCGGAGGAGCGAAAGCAAGATTCATCTTATAATTTTAGGCTTAGTTTACAAGATACACTTGTTTTCAAAGGTTCATTCAGCTCCATCATACTAAATTTTAACTTTTTAAAAATTTCACTAATATTGCAATTAGACTGGAAATATTTTTATCACTCTAATTTCATTAACCCTTATATGTGAACTTTTTGCCCATTGCTGGTAAAGTGTTAGGCCCAATATATAAATAACAAGAAAGATTTTAGTGATTGATGTATTTACTTTTTGTGCTTATAAGTTATATGGAACGACAGTAAGTACGTGTTGTACCTAGCAGTTACGTGAAAAGTAGTTACTCGTGTAAATATTTCATTGTTTTTGAATTTGTAGTGCATAATCGAGGATTGGGCCACACTATTTCAATAAATCTATCACTTAATATAAAAGATATGATACCTTCACATGATTATATCTCGCAACAAACGTATAAAGTACGCACCTGTTTAATATCAGCATTAATATCGAATACTTTTATATTCTTTAGAT
This sequence comes from Limulus polyphemus, assembly GCF_000517525.1. Lineage (NCBI taxonomy): Eukaryota > Metazoa > Arthropoda > Merostomata > Xiphosura > Limulidae > Limulus > Limulus polyphemus. The sequence goes on along the minus strand of NW_013675062.1, from coordinate 13,627 downwards.
TTGTTTTTAGTAATTTTACTGTCCTTTTCTGCAACGAAGCTCTGCAGCTTTTCATCTGTAAGTAACTGAAATCTTACGCTGTCAAATATGTTTGCATCTGTTGACCGGCTTTCCAAGGCAACATTTCAAATGTTTCATAGTGCATGATGGTGCGCTCTCGGCCAATCACGGCGAATGATTAATGCTAGGGATAGAATGATGGATATTGAAGCTTTAGTTAGTCAAGTATTTTAAGACCTCCGCTGTGGGATCAAAACAAAACCACAACATATATGTATTAGACAAACAGTAGAATACAAATAGCAAAGTTAATTGAAAATGTTCCTCTTTCTATTTATATCGGGAACCCAGCGTTCACGGCAAAAAGAAAATAACTAACAACTCAATGCGCAATTATTGTCTAAACAACGCGTTTTGCCTTTCAGAACGACATTTTGAGTGTGAGCTGCAGTTAGAGTATTTCACGCCTTTATTACATCATATTTAGTGCAATTTTGACATTGCTGGTGCACATTTTTTGGTCAAAATATGCAACTCTTCCGCGCTGCTCTGCTCTCCGCTTTTTGATATGCAATAAGTACAACACTTTCGTCATACAGATATTATTTATTTAATGTTTTCAGATGTTAAGTACAACCCGTATAGAATATCTTTTTATCGGCTTTATACTTTTTGTTGTTGTTAGATTAATGGTTCCTAAATGTTGAAATGTGCTTTATAAGTGACAGTGAAAAGTGCCTTTAACCTTTCTTTTCTTATTAATGAATATTTGTTTGAGGTTTTGCAAGTGTCTCGTGTATCTTGGTAATAAATCAAGTGTAAGAAAACAGTTAAAATACAACGACATTTCATCGATGTTAACTCGGAATCAGATGTTTTGTATCTCATTTATTACCAGACTAATTTATTTTTATCCTTGCTAGTGCAGCTTTTCGATAAATAGAGATTTGAGATCAAATGAAGACTGTTTAAATCCAATAATATATTTTAATAGTCCTAAATACTAGGGATCACAGTTTCCATAGTGACTGCGCTTGGAAGGTTCGATATGACATCCCATTTCTCATTCTGAAAAAGTAAATATGATGTTCATCAGCGTTTCGTCTTTTTGAAATTTGCGCATGTAATATGTTTATCTGTATATACCAAAGAAATCCTGACTTACGTGTAATCAAATAGTACACTTCATATTATTCATATATTCATGACTTATTATTAATTTAGTCTTGGTCCCTTTGTTTGAAAACCAAGCATTTCACTCCTGGTGATAAGTTTGGAAACATTGTAAGTAAACACAATAAAATACCTTTAAACAAACATATCGTGTTATTTTACATCAAGCTACAGAAACCAGAATGGACAAAATAATTAACAATTACATCAATGTTGTCTATAATTATCATTGTAACGTCTTTCTGAACAAACCCCCTTGCGGGATGATATGTAACAACATCATTTTTTGTTGACTCTACTAGCTGGAATTATCTTCAGCTACTTTTGAAAGTACTGGTACATCAAATATTTATTGTAAAATATTGAAGCTCTTATTAAATACTGTTAAAACGAGATGAAGTTGTTGTGATAAGTCACGTTGAAATTATTTTTACACGAATAAAGCATGGTAAACGTGTTACCATAAAATACGTCGAAGTTCTCATTAATTAAATAGGCTGATAAAAGGTGTTGAAGTTGTTTCATATACATTGATAAAAGTTGTTGAAGTTGTTGTCATATACATTGATAAAAGGTGTTGAAGTTGTTGTCATATACATTGATA
>NW_013675062.1:0-10925 GCF_000517525.1 Limulus polyphemus | reverse complement strand
TTGTTTCATATACTTTTCCTTTAATTAAACACGAGTGACGAAGTAAGGACACCTAATACAAACAGAGACCCAGATCCTGTTAACAACATGAATTCTTATTTAAGCTATGATCATAGAAAATTTTGGACCTATTCAGCCTTATAAATTTATTTTCTGGGTTTATAAAGCATGTTTCGGTCCAGGTCAACATGATAATGTGTTGTTATGCAGTTATAAAAGCATTTTTCGGTCATTGTCAGCCTGATAATGTGTTGTTATGGAGTTATAAAAGCATGTTTCGGTCATTGTCAGCCTGATAATGTGTTGTTATGGAGTTATAAAAGCATGCTTCGGTCCTTGTCAGCCTGATAATGTGTTGTTATAGAGTTATAAAAGCATGTTTTGGTCCAGGTCAGATTGATAATGTGTTCGTTTATCGTGGTTGCGCTATCAAATAACATTGCCCTTACGGCCTAATACTCATAAGTTACTTTCTATCTCCCTGGTCTTAGGTTAGATGTCAACTTGTTCTGTGACCTAGGATAGCTTTACCTTCAATTCAACACCTTTTATCAATTTGACTCTTCATATGAAGTCCAGATATTACTGCTATTTACCTATTAACTCTTCATGTGGAGTCCAGACATTACTACTATTCACATATTGACTCTTCATATGGAGTCCAGATATTACTGCTATTCACCTATAGGTGAATAGCAGTGATATCTGGACTACATATAAATAGTTAATAGGTAAATAGCAGTAATATCTGGACTCTACATGAAGAGTTAATAGGTAAGAAGCAGTAATATCTGGACTACACATGAAGAGTTAATAAGTGAATAGCAGTAATATCTGGACTACATATGAAGAGTTAATAGGTAAATAGCAGTAATATCTGGACTTCACATGAAGATTTAATAGGTGAATAGCAGTAATAACTGGACTACACATGAAGATTTAATAGGTAAATAGCAGTAATATCTGGACTTCACATGAAGAGTTAATAGGTGAATTGCAGTAATATCTGAACTACATATGAAAAGTTAATAGGTGAATAGCAGTAATAATTGGACTACATATGAAGAGTTAATATTCTTTATTTAAAAAATCTTCATTACAAGCAACTGTGTCAGCGAAAATGTGCAATAATTTGTCATTATTTATAATTCTCTTCTTGGAGAATCAAATTATTCCAACTCGTGTTCCGACCGTGCCTGTTGTACATTTTTAAGTATTGTTTGTTTGTTTTGTTTAAATGGAAACCTGCACAATAGGCTATCTGCGCTGTGACTATCATAGGTCTCAAATACCGATTTTTAGCATTATATATGTCTTTAAACATATCACAACTGAGCCACCAGAGGGAAATCTTTAAATAATTTACTATATGTTGTTTTCATTGAGGTATGCAGGCATACTCGGTGTTTCTTAAATTTTCTTAGTTAATTTTTTTTCTCAAAATTTATGTACATATTGTCGCTGTATTTTTAAGGGTTAAGTTAAGTTGCTCTAGTCCTAGTTATTCACAGAACTAACTTATTCTGCTAGAATGTCGCATGCACTTTCTCGGGTGAATGATTGCTGTGGTCTTTTCCACTGGTAACTCAGGTGATTCTCCAAATACACATCATCCTCTGGTTTACAGTGAGAGCGGTTGTCTGCCATGTGGGTAGCACATGCGCCCTGAAAAGAACGGTACTGTGTTATTTGTATATAATGCTATGTTTTCCCGGTCTGGGACAAGATTGTAGACAGATAATAGACTGATTTTGGTGATTGCTATATAGCCCCTAATAAAGACGTCACAATATAAACTTGTTCTTTAACTTTGATTGTGTTTATATTCGAAATAAAAATTGTTTCACTGTGTTTAACTAGTGTTCAGTTTTTTTCTTTGAGTCAAATTCAGATCGAGGTTAAGATAATTCAGTTTTCTTCTCTGTAGTATATTTTCTGTCAAGCCTCCAGTTATTTAAATTACTCGATGGAATCTGAGATTACCATATAATAATTAGCACAGAGGGTTCGTCTTGTAAGTTTGTTGAGGTATTTCGTGTCGATTTGGGAGGTTAAAAATAATCGACTCCGTCATTTATAACCAGTTACATTTTTAAAATGTCAAGTATTATCGTATGGAGAACAGACCATTTTCAAGTAATATTGACAACATTTAAGCATATTAACTTTGTATACCAGTACGCCCATAATTCTTTGTGTCTGTACTAGAAGTATAATTAGAGTCTACTCGAAGTTCTCGTTACTTATTCATAGTGCCACACAAAACGGAAGATTTGGTATATATTACGGTCCTAAATCGTCTCATAATGTGTGTTTATGCGATATTTAGACGAGAAAGTTTACTGTAAAGACATGATTTTCAGTCTAAACAAGCTTGTTGTCGAGCGGCCGCTTCTTGCCTCATAAATATTTCCTTACTATTTCTGTTTATACTTATGATGAAATATGCATGCGTGTATAAAAATCTTTAAAACCCAAACCACTTAGAAGTTTCACATGGACTTAAAAAAACATAAACTAACTGTTGTTTCTCTTCTGTTTATTTAATGTATAAGTAGCTACGTCTGTCGTGACGTAGGTAAAAACCCGATCATGAATTTGTGATCATCCAAAAGACTATCAGTTGTCCTAGAAACTGAAGTTTTTATCAACATCAGTACAAAATAAGCAGAGTTATAGTTTCCTTAGAAACGCCCCTTTTGATTAACAGCAGTGCAGAATAAGCAAACTAATAGTTGCCATAGAAACGTTCCTTTTTAATTAAAAACAATGCAGAATAAGCGGAATAGTGGTTGTCATGAAACCTCCCCTTTGATTAACAGCAGTGCCGGAAGAAGTAGACAATTAAATGTCGTAAAAAAATCCCTTTTGGTTAATAAAAGTTTAGAATAAGGTGAGGTGCTGTTATCGTAGAAACATCCCCTTCGATAAACAGCACAGAGTGAAAATAGTTGTATAAGTTATCAAAGCGACGTTGCTGATGTGAAGCTGTCGTACTGTATAGAACTCGAAGAACAATACGTGAGAGATCGCTTCTTAGAAGAGCTATGAGACAGCAGGTAGTGAATCCTATCAATAGTTGACCAATGGTATGCAAGCAGCCTGCTCAAAGTAGAGATTGCAAGAAACCAACCAAGTTCAATGAAGTGCAGAAGAAGTAAAAAACTTCTACTACAGACAATAAATGAGTTCAATATCAGACTTGGTGGAAACCAGATCGTCGAGAAAGGCAGAGACTGGAACCCATTATTACTACAAAACATTTTTTTACAATTCCAGGAAAGAGCTTTTAAGATACTTAATAGAAAAAAATGAGATAGTTTTAATTCAGTTTACTGATTTATATATACTAGAAAAGCATAACACAGAACACAATCCTCATAAATTCAAAAATATGTCCCAAGTTATTAGAATGATTGTGATGAGAAGAAAAGACTAAGATAAACCTTTCGGTGGAGTTAGTTTTGTCTAGAGGTGATTACCACATAGAATAAGCTGATTATCGTGAAATGTTACAATAAATATGGACACATTCACAGTAGTCAGCAGTGGTGGTGGTGGTGGTGGTGGTGTTTGCTGCTGAGTTTTCTGAAGCTCTGCTCCTCTGTAATCGACACAGCTCTAGTCATCAATGCTGCTCCCTCCTTCACTACTACATCCAGTAGATGCCTGAATTCTGTTCAACCTATCACGGCCAACGGGGGCTGCCCAATCTTAGAGGACCTCAGCAACAGCTTGATGACAAATGTAGGGAGCTCCCCCACATCTGTTGCGTTTCAAGCAATGCATTTTCATTCATGGGTTTGGCTATGGTGAATGTCAGATCAGCAACAGGAGTCCAAGGATTGGCTGTTTAGTCATATCCTTTGCTTTTAAGGAAGTCCTGGCTATCGTCAAAATTATCCATTATATAGCTTCAAAATACTTCCAGGAAAATGGAAAAGCAGAATGGAGAGTCCCTAGCCAGTTGAAGAAGGAGATGGCCAGAATGATCAAGAATTCAATCTGCATTCAGGAGCCATGAGTGTGTGTGATATATGCAATTACACATTTTACTCCATCCTACAACTGTGATAACACTATTCCAATTCTACTATCACTAGCATAACTATCCAATAGGAACATGCGGTCTTGTCATCACTGTAGCCTCTACTAAACAAGCCAATTGACATTTTCACTCTACCAAAAGAGTATTTTTGATGATATTTGATCACACATTCGAGTATGTGGTTGAGAACCTGAGAATGGGATTCCAATAGATAAAGAAAGTTGACTTGAAACTGAAATCAGGAAAATGTTTACTTATATGTACAGAAGTGGAATTACTCAGTCATATTGTAGGAGGTGATGGAATGTCTACAGGCCCCACGAAGATAGCAGTGGTAAGACAGTGACCTCAACCTGTGAACAAGCAAAAAGTCTGATGTTTGTTTTAGTTTTGCATCATATTATAGAAATTTTGTGCCCAGCTTCTCAGATATAATACTACCATTACCCACTCTCATTAAAACTGTTAAAACCAAGTATCTCTTCCATTGCAGCCCCTTCAGTATGACCTCCATTAGCCTTTCATTAGTGATGTTAAAAGCAATCTTAGATGTGCTCTTGTCATTCACCTCAATCTGCAAGTATTCTGATTACAGAAATAAAGAGTTGAACAAACAATAACTTTGCAACATGTGCAGACATTCAGCTGTTTCCAGCAACAGAAAGGCGTCAGTGTAAGTTACTATATTCACTCTAAAGTAAGTACAAAAACACTCCTCGGACAGATAATTGCCTGAGCTAATGCTGCTTACTTTCTGGATAGAAAACAGTTTGTTTCATGTATGGGCTCTATAAACATGTTACAAATCATTGACATTCTAAATTTCGTCTGGAGAAAACCGTGAACACCATTTGTGGACATATGGAGATACTGTTAGTTCATTTTCTACACACAGTCATGCAATCCATCTTTCCTGGGCTCGATCTGGACAGCATCTTATAATATCAGCTCAACAGTTGCAAAGACAAAACTGACTGATAACTTCTGTAATATATCCAACTCTAGGTTACCAATACCAGAGCTGAGATCAGAGATGACTACATTCATTCTGTGAGTGACATCCCTTAGACACAGCCAGAGATCTCCTTAGCCACTCACATCCAATATATATCACCAGAACAAAACTGGTACTCACTGGTCAGAGTGATGATATTACTTGGACGACCTGATATACCACAATATCTATCAGTATTCTACCTGTTCCTGTATCAACCAGGAACTCAATATCTCACCATTTTACCCCTATAAGTACATACAAAGCTCCAACCAGCCCTAAGAGAATTGGGTTAAACACAACACCTTTCACTGCAAGCTGTCTTTTATACTCCCCAAGCCTGTGACGAGGCCTGACTGTGGCTTCTTTAGTTTTCCAGAGATGTAGTGATAGCATTTACCACTTGCTGTTGGTTTTCTTTGACCTGCTGCCATTGGTCAAAACAGATAGCCTTGTTCATTCACTGCTCGGCATAATATTGGTGCTGTTGATTCTCCTGCACCTATTTAGCTATCAGGCGAAACTGATCGCCTTTCCTATTTTGCTGCTCGCCAGAGTATGGTTAGTTCACTGAAAAGTGATTTAACATACTATAATGAGCATACATTTTGTTCCTCTCTTCCAGAACAATGTACTGGTGGAAGCATCATCTGTATAGGCTGTGACGTAAAAACCATGAAGGACCAGTATAGCTCTGCCTGTTTACTAGAAACTAGTGTGATTACCTAGCAGCACCAAGGTATGTGGGTAGTTGGTATTCATCATCATGGTTTGAGCTCAGCATGTTGGAGATACTTAGTTAAGACAGTCCATATGAGGAATAGCTGCTGTTGCAGGTTTCTCCCTCTACTGTGATTGGCTCAGAGCTACCACTTTTTACCTATTCTATGCAGAAACTGCCTCTGTAAGAGCGAGGGTATCTTTCACACTCATCTAATGAACCATTATTTTGTTTGGAAGCCAAACGTCGAACATATTCAATCCACGAGGATGTTTTTTTGCAAAATGCAGAAGCCATTACAGAGTCAATGCAGAACGCCTGAGTAAGTGGTCAGACTCCTAGTGGACACCGCATTTCTCTTCTGATCCTTGAAGTCAGTCAGATAGAGTGCTCGCTTCTCCACTGGTTTGAATTACATCCCAGTCTTCCAGTTGTGCCTCACTTAGATACTAAACTAAGTCCAAGACTGGAACATCCAAGCTAAGGATCAGGTGATGGATTGCCTGCTCCTGAGACCAGACATTCGAGGCAGTTACTCTGGTATGCCTGTACAGACTATTCCAAAAATGTTAGAGCAATCAATAAAACTGAAACATATAATATTAAACAAGAAGAACAAGGTTTTTAGGATTCGCGATATTAGGAAAATACATAGATTCAAAAATTAAATTAAAGATAAAAACAAGAAACTCTATAATCCGATCACTTTCGAAAGGTAGACCATATAGGAATATCATTTTCATAGTAATATATACTGCTAACATGTTTAACAATTAAAAGGATTATAATTTTTTCTGCTAAGTAAAAGCGCAATGTCATTAATGAATTCGGTTCACCACCACTTTAAGTTATTTGTTTCTATGAAATTCATAAGCTTGTGTAAAAGGTAAAGTGTTTTATAATTAGTCTATCGTACACTCCAAAAGTATCTGAAAAAAGTTGAAGAGTTCCATTAAAACGTCGTTCTCTAGACTTGTGTTTTTTCTACAACAGGCGGTTGCCACCCATTCCAGTGCACTCATCAAAAATATGATTTTTAAACATTTTAATATATAGAATCATAACATACATTTATATAATTTTACAAAACACAAAGATCAGTCAGGAGGCTTTCCACTATTTAATTTTTTAATTAGCTTCAATTTGTGGAAAGCTTTTTCAAATGTATTTATTTATTTATTTTTATTTTTTAACGTGAAAATATTTCAAACATAATTTAGGATATTGGTTGTATTTTCATAGGTGGCAGTATAACGCGGAATAAGGCCCTCTTTACGTTTAGCTACCATGGCGAAGTAAGTACAAATGTTGAATGTTACAAAATCGTGTTGCATCTCGTGATTTTTAAAGTTTTAATGAAGACTTTTAATTATAATGTATATTATATGTTTCTAAAATATATTTTAAATAATTTTTGTGAAATATATTCTCAAAGAGTAGAAATTGTATAGTGTTCAATGAATTACCTTCGCTAGTGACGAAAGGTTTTCGAGTGGTATTGTGTGAATGGTTTCTAATGTAGTAGTTACTAGTTATAACTTACAGACAGAAATGCGTCTTTAAGTTAGAATTCACGGCGCATGCTTAGTTTTCTTTTTAATTTGAGTTTTTTGAAACCTAAAAGGATTGTTTTAGCACACTAAAAATGTGAAGGAATTATTTTTGGAATGATTACAGCTATAAGCATAATATGTAAAGCGTTATTGATAGAATATAATGCAGTACTACTGTTAAATACTTACCAATTATTCATGCAGAAAGACACGGGATAAATTAATAAAAACCCAAGCGCTACGTGATATTATATGCTTAAACAGTCTAAACGTAAGTTTTATCAGCATTACATAAGTAGTAACCTATGCAATGTTGCCTGTAGGTCCTTCATTTATTACATTGTGACACGTATATTTACAGTCCAGAAAGCTAAGATGATGAACATTGCAAGTTTTATAACCACAGAAATGATAAGTAGCATATATAATTAGCATTTTGGAAATAATAACCTGAATGTTGCTTATGTAGTATGATAAATATGTATTTCAGTAAGGAAGCACATAATGTTAGTATACTACATGTTTTGATGAAGACAGACCAGCGTTTTGCCAAAACATGTATGTGCCATCAATAAAATTTTTCCTTATGCTTATAACTCGTTTGCCTAGCTATTATTACTATAAATATTAGTAAAGGCAATGTTGAGACTGAAGTTGAAAGGCAACAGGGATTGAACTTGGATGTAGACAGATATTAACCACATTAGTAAATATATCTGTGGATTAATTCAGCTATTATTTAAACAGGAGAGATTTTATTTAAGGAATTGACTCTCTTTATTCAGAAGTTCCAAGTCTTTGTGGTCGGTAGCTAAAACTGAAGTCCATTGATAAGATCTTGTGTCCAATAGTTTGATTGTGCAGATAGAAGAGGTACAGGGAGGGAATAGTGACCAGTTCTGTAGGAAATCCCCATGAATTAGTGCAGTTAAATATGATTTGATTCTGTCAGTTTGGGTAGCTTTGAGCTCAAAACTCTGTAATCTATTGACAGATTTGAGATCTAATTACAGTTTTGGACTCGGGAAGTTAAACCTTTTCGATTGATGTATTCGAAGATGTCCAAAGTCTTGTAAATTACTTTACTCCAAAAGAATCAATTTGAGGGTAGGCTGGTAAAAATCCTGATGAGTAATAAATTCGAATCGGGTATATATGCGCCCCATGCTTGGTATTGCTAATGCACTAAAATATAGCTAATGAAAAGGAAAAAAAGGGTCTCAGATTAATTTACTCTAATCTTGTGTAAAATAATTTAAGTGCTGTGGCTATTGAGGATTACATCCTGTTTTTTGATTATTCCGACTATTCAAGTCTCATGAGAGTGATCGATTAGTTGAATCTAAATGATTAATAAGCCCAAAGATTATTAGCAAACTCAAGTGATCAACCAGCTTCTACTACGTACGTTTTATTAAATTTTACCCTCTTTGATCATAGATTTCTTTGACCAAATCTTGATAAAAATTTTATATTGTTTAGGGAAGCGAAGAAGGTACCACAGGTTCCTGAATCTTTACTGAAGAAACAGAAAAAGAGGTTGGAGTTAAAGGCAAAAGCCTTAGACAATGTTATTAAGCAGAAAAAGGTTTGTAAATAATTCAAGACTGTTGTAAAACGAAATGTTAAGATAATTTCTTGTAGTTATTTATCATGTTCTACAAATACAGAATTTGTAAGTCACTTTGAATTATTCAACAAAATATGTCTGTAGAGCCACACCACAGTGTGGTACAAGGAAGCAGTACTGTCTACCTTGTTTCATGTTGATAAATTATCGTGACTGTGAGGTAAAATATGTTACACCATTTAATTAGGTTCTGTAGAGTCACACCACAGTGTGGTACGAGGAAGCAGTACTGTCTACCTTGTTTCATGTTGATATATTATCGTGACTGTGAGGTAAAATATGTTACACCATTTAATTAGGTTCGTCGTCAGAAAAGGAAGGAGATATTCAAACGTGCCATGAAATATGCTAAAGAATACAGGAGCATGGAAAGAACTGCCATCCATCTTAAGAGGATGACGAAGAAGCAAGGAAACTTCTTTGTTCCTGCCGAGCCCAAGCTTGCTTTCGTTATCAGAATTAGAGGGTGAGTATTTAAATATATTAATGTAATGAATGTTGATTTTCATACTGGTATCACCACCAGGGTTAATTAAAGGATTTGTAGTAGTAAATAATTTTGAAAAATTGATTTAATACATTGAGTAAACTACTTGTATGGAAATTTTACCAGAGATACAAGTAACGTTATTAAGACTTTGTGAGGTATATCACTTTTCTCTACCACATTTAATGCAAAGAAAGTTCTTTAATAAACTTTATGATTAGCATCATATCCAATAATAAGCTAATACTTTTCTTTGTGAGGTTTGTTATTATATTTGCTTTAATGTACATGACATCAGGTAGTTTTTATAGAGAAATGGTTTTGCTCATTGTGATCTCTGAGGGTGATATCATACGTAAGAAGTCAATATTTTTATGTTTTTATGAACACTAATAGAATTATCTATGATTTGAATTTGATGTGTATTGTTGTTTTTAAACATATGGCAAAACTTGCTCAAGTTAGCAGTTCATATGAAGAAAATATGATGATCATGAAGATTATGTTGCTGTATATTTTTTATTTCTGTAACTTTTATACCATTAAGAAGAACAATTCCACATTGGTTAACTCTTTCAGTAAGGGCTCGGTCGCTGGGACTGACCTCGTAACCATTTTGTGTTTGTTATAGTTTTCATGCTATAACTTTTAAATTAGTAAGCGTATGTTAATGAAATTTGGCAGATTATCAGTGAACATTACAATGCTTGCATACGCAAAATATACAATTGTTTATTAAGTCTTAAGGTTTGTAAAGCAATGTTTTTCTCATGCCATTTTTTTTTTCTTTTCGCATGTTAACTATCCAACATGTAAAGTAATTTTCATTTTAAGATTAAAAATACTTTTATGTATCAGACAATTTTCACATGTGAAATCTTTATAACGTCTAGATAGTTATCAAATGTTCTTAAGAAAAACTTTACATTTTATCTGTTATTTTCAGTAATTAATCTCTGTACGGGTTTAGTAGATTTGACTGATCTGGTAACCACCATAAAAAATTAAGAAATAAATATAAATTATGTCTTTCATTCTAGAATGACAACAGATTATAACATGAAAACATAAATGTTTAGACGAAATATCTTAAATCTCGTAATATTATACATTTATATGTATTTATTTTTATTATATTGACCTTTCAGCCGTGCCTGGCTAACAATACAGAAGTTATAATGACATGGCACACGTGGTCTCATGTTAGCATATCAAATAATACATAACTGACCGTTAGTCTGTACAAAGTAACTTGTCTTGGCTGTGTTTTAGTAAACTAGTATTTTGTAAAATACAGTCACATTTAAATTATTATACATTATATATAAAAATATATATTCTGATATTTGTGTTTGTTTACAGTATCAATGGAGTAAGTGTAACATATAAGTTGATTCTGATATTTGTGTTTGTTTACAGTATCAATGGAGTAAGTGTAACATATAAGTTGATTCTGATATTTGTGTTTGTTTACAGTATCAATGGAGTAAGT
>NW_013675061.1:22312-25331 GCF_000517525.1 Limulus polyphemus | reverse complement strand
GAGAAGGTACCCAGCCTCCACAAGGACTGACAAACAGAGAGGGAAGGTACCCAGCCGCCACAAGGGATTTATCCGACTCCTTAAATCGAATAAAGAGATTTGATGTTACTTTTATAACGGCCTATAGTTGAAAGTGCGGAGCGTGTTCAGAATCCTGGACCTTTCAATTCGCTGACCAGTAGGCCACGTGCGCCCGAGTGATAGAAATAGTAAGTGTTATAAGTATCACTCACAAACAAGCAGCCACCTAGTGGTGGATTGTGATCCTTTGTCTGTAGTAGTCGTTTGATAGACTGGTATACTTTCAACACATTCGTCCAGTAATAACGAAAACACTGGTCTCTGTCGTTTAACTTCTGTCTGTCTGTAGCAGTTTTGTAGTTTTAAGATCAATTCAGGGCCGTACGCTAGTTTGATTAAGTCACGCATGATACACATGTGTGTTTTTGAAAGCAGGCCCTAAATGCCAGTTTATGCTATACTGAGTGGATTTGTCTACACATAGAACTTACAAGGATGTAAACAGTAAACTGAGTTGTGTGTGTGTGTGTTTTTAAAAGCAGGCCCTGAATGCCGGTTCGTGGTTATGTCTGAAAGATGTAGACAGTAAACTGAGTTCATATATCGTTTGTTACTTCACGAGGTTCGATATGCATACAGTACAACATATGTATGTATATGTACAAAACTAATCATGTAAAGTATAAACCATGTACAATATTCAACATATAAAATACAGTACCAAAGATATACAATATAAAGATTATACAATACAGATTGTATACAATACCATATATATATATATATATATATAACAATACAATATCATATGTCGGTATATATATATACGTGTGTGTGTAAAGTGTATAATATAAACCATACACAATATTAAACATTATACAAACATTACACATCTCTAAAGGTATACATGAAGTGTATACAATACGACAGTGATACAACATGAAAATATTACAGTACCAGAGTGATACAACATGAAAATATTACAGTAACAGAGTTATACAACATGAAAATATTACAGTACCACAGTGATACAACATGAAAATATTACAGTACCACAGTGATACAACATGAAAATATTACAGTACCACAGTGATACAACATGAAAATATTACAGTACCACAGTGATACAACATGAAAATATTACAGTAACAGAGTTATACAATTTGAGATAGAAACATTGAAACATTAGTAGGCCACACTTGAGATAGAAACATTGAAACATTAGTAGGCCACACTTGAGATAGAAACATTGAAACATTAGTTGGCCACACTTGAGATAGAAACATTAGTAGGCCACACTTGAGATAGAAACATTAGTAGGCCACACTTGAGATAGAAACATTGAAATTGTTTTAGCTATAAGCAACAAGTCATGCGCTCCGAGTGTTTTGTATTGCTCGTTTAGCATTGTTCTTGCTTGCATTGTTGTTGAAGAGATTTTTAAATAAAGCGAAGGGAGGAAACAAAACGTATGAAGCTACCTGAATTGTTTGATAAAAATGTATACATTTCGTGCACATCAATGTAGTGGTTTTATGTACGTATCTTGGCAAACGTAATATACGGTCCTTAAAATCTTTGTTTTATCTGTGAATCCTAGTTTGGTGTTAAAGATGAACGACCTGGCACATTTCTAATTATCTCGCGCTACTATTGTTCCCCCCAACTTTTTTGATTAAGTTAAGCCTAATGTGTTTAATTGGTTCCAATGAACATTTACGTCATTAAGCAAATCGTTGACATATTCCCGATTAATACACGTGATAATATTGTTGTAATTCGCGAGACTTTACTGAATAAATGCGGGAATTTCGGTCACGTGACAAGGAAGCATTTGCTTTGCTTTTATATACGTCGAGGGGGCATGCGAATCCTTAACAAAAGACAAATGACTAATATACATGTGTATGGCTTAATAGCTGTGCAGCTGGGTACATTTTAAATACTGCTAGCTAACCCCTGTGTAGCTGTGTTTGTTTCTTTAATATGACTAACCTCTGTGTAGCTGTTTTTATTTATTTAATAGGGCTAACCTCTGGGTAGCTGTGTTCATTTATTTAATATAGCTATCCCCTTTGTAGCTGTGTTTGCTTCTTTAATACAGCTAACCTCTGTGTAGCTGTGTTTATTTATTTAATAGGGCTAACCTCTGTGTAGCTGTGTTTATTTATTTAATAGGGCTAACCTCTGTGTAGCTGTGTTCATTTATTTAATATAGCTATCCCCTTTGTAGCTGTGTTTGTTTCTTTAATATAGCTAACCTCTGTGTAGCTGTGTTTATTTATTTAATAGGGCTAACCTCTGGGTAGCTGTGTTTATTTATTTAATAGGGCTAACCTCTGGGTAGCTGTGTTTATTTATTTAATAGGGCTAACCTCTGTGTAGCTGTGTTCATTTCTTTAATATAGCTATCCCCTTTGTAGCTGTGTTTGTTTCTTTAATATAGCTAACCCCTGTGTAGCTGTGTTTGTTTCTTTAACATGGCTAACCTCTGTGTAGCTGTGTTTGTTTCTGTAATATTGCTAACCTCTGTGTAGCTGTGTTTGTTTCTTTAATATAGCTAACCCCTGTGTAGCTGTGTTTGTTTCTTTAATATGGCTAACCTCTGTGTAGCTGTGTTTGTTTCTTTAATATTGCTAACCTCTGTGTAACTGTGTTTGTTTCTTTAACATGGCTAACCTCTGTGTAGCTGTGTTTGTTTCTGTAATATTGCTAACCTCTGTGTAGCTCTGTTTGTTTCTTTAATATAGCTAACCCCTGTGTAGCTGTGTTTGTTTCTTTAATATGGCTAACCTCTGTGTAGCTGTGTTTGTTTCTTTAATATTGCTAACCTCTGTGTAACTGTGTTTGTTTCTTTAACATGGCTAACCTCTGTATAACTGTGTTTGTTTCTTTAACATGGCTAACCTATTTGTAGCTGTGTTTGTTTACTTAATATGGCTAACGTCTGTGTAGCTGTGTTTGTTTACTTAATATGGCTAACGTCTGTGTAGCTGTG
>NW_013675061.1:20900-21770 GCF_000517525.1 Limulus polyphemus | reverse complement strand
GTCTACTTACGTCTTTAAAAATTTCTGAATGTGAAACGGTGAAACTTTATAAAAATCAGATTAGGATCTGAATGTGAGACGGTGAAACTTTATAAAATCAGATTTTTAAAGACGTAAGTAGACAGGGTTAAGATTTGTGCTGCTAATTTCTTTTTAGCTATCTATGTATAAAATGTGTATCGTTTGATAGCGATAAGGCTAATTTCTGGGTACTCGTGTATTTAATACTGATACTGTAATAAAGTTGTGGGTATATTTTCCCCCACCCTTTCGTCGATGATAAGTAAAACCCTTGGGTGGTGTGTATTTTATTTATATTTAGGTATGAACAGTTTTTCTGTACATATGTGTTCTCTGGCTTAAAATCAGTTTGAAGCGCCATCTAACGACATAAATATAATTTACATTAAAATAAGCAGAATATTCTATTTAACACAACGATTTCCCTCTGCTATTGTTTTTGCTTCCAGTTTTACAAAAAGAAATTCTTGCGATACACATAAAAAAATGTATGACGACAAACACAAATCGTAGATCTTTGTTTTGATTGGATAAGAAACCTAATCAGCTGATCTTCTTAGCATCGTAAGTTAACAACGTCAAAGCCGAGATACTCTGGAAAGCTCAGTTCAATTCGTCACACCACTTGGCACTGCTGTTTAGTGGTTGTTGTTGTTGTTTTTTGCGCAGCCATTTTTTCATTTCCTGTAGTTCTATACATTTCCGAAATGTATTTAACTTTTTCTTCTTCTTCTTCGACATTTCCATTATTATTATCATTTCAAAATGAATATCGAGTTAAGACTAAAATAAGCTACACAGACGTTAGCCATATTAAGTAAACAAACACAGCTACACAGACGTTAGCCA
>NW_013675061.1:16017-19946 GCF_000517525.1 Limulus polyphemus | reverse complement strand
CTTTAAAAATCTTATTTTTATAAAGTTTCCCCGTTTCACATTCAGATCGTGGATAAGTTACAACGTGTAGGGGTAGCAAGATAACGAAGCCCCCTCCCCCCAACTCCTTTTGTTGCACTGTTTCGAGTTACGATCGTTGATAAACGACTTCCCTTGGAGAACAAAAATTCTTTAGACATCAGTGTTTCTGAGCCTTCTCATCTCAGAAAACAATTAATGAAATTATAATCTTTTATGAGACATCCTACTTGAGATAGTAGTTTAAAGAATAAGACGAGAAACGAGAAGGAAAATGAAAAATTAATTACACAAAGTGAAAAAGAAAGTTAATTTAATTCAGATTAATGCTTCTTTTTTTTTAAAAAAAATTCTGGAATCAACATTTACGTCACGTGAAGTCAGTCCTTCGTGCTTTGCTAGGCCTCTTTATTCTTGAGTTCTGAAACATTTTATTTAACAAGCTTTACTGTAAGAGAAGTAATTAATGTTGAAATCAACTAAGTACGTCTTATAATTTAACAATATATTCTGTTAGATAAGGAATTGGCACACACACACACACAAAAAAATACTGAGTAAAATTAAACTAGTTACTTCAGATTCGCGTTATTATTAATAAATTGATCATTATGTTACTAGTTTTCATAAATTTATTAATTCATTTCATTAAATTTATTAAAAGAATTAGTATTAGTTCTTTAATAAACGCCCTCCGCACTTTAGGACTGTGAATAAATGTTTGAAAATGACAGTCAAATTTCATTATTCGGTAAAACAAGAGTTACTGTAGAGTTGGCGGAGGGTGCTCTTGACTAAATTCCTTCTCTCTCTACAGAGTAACAGCTCAAATTAGGGGTGGTTATGTGTAGATAGCCTTTCTGAAGCTTCGCGAGAAATTAATGAAACAAACAATTAATGGTCCGTAAAACACACACATATATATATATATATATACAAGTTTATAACGACCACTAACCTTCCTATTGCTATGGTTTGGTTCTGTAGTCGGATCTTCAATAAACAACTTAGAGGCGTTAGTGTCAACAGGAGTCAGAAGAAAACATTTTAATTACAAAGAAGCGTGCTGTAATTATACTGGAGGTTTGTGTGAGCTTGGTTCTCAAAGGTGTTAATTATACTGGAGGTTTGTGTGAGCTTGGTTCTCAAAGGTATTAATTATACTGGAGGTTTGTGTGAGCTTGGTTCTCAAAGGTATTAATTATACTGGAGGTTTGTGTGAGGTTGGTTCTCAAAGGTATTAATCACACTGAAGGTTTGTGTGAGCTTGGTTCTCAAAGGTATTAATTATACTGGAGGTTTGTGTGAGCTTGGTTCTCAAAGGTATTAATTATACTGGAGGTTTGTGTGAGCTTGGTTCTCAAAGGTATTACTTATACTGGAGGTTTGCGTGAGCTTGGTTCTCAAAGGTATTAATTATACTGGAGGTTTGCGTGAGCTTGGTTCTCAAAGGTGTTAATTATACTGGAGGTTTGTGTGAGCTTGGTTCTCAAAGGTATTAATTATACTGGAGGTTTGTGTGAGCATGGTTCTCAAAGGTATTAATTACACTGGAGTTTTGTGTGAGCTTAGTTCTCAAAGGTATTAATTATACTGGAGGTTTGTGTGAGCTTGGTTCTCAAAGGTATTAATTATACTGGAAGTTTGTGTGAGCTTGGTTCTCAAAGGTATTAATTATACTGGAGGTTTGTGTGAGCTTGGTTCTCAAGGGCAAGTAATTCTACTGGAGGTTCGTGTGAACTTGGTTCTCAAGAGTAGTGATTCTACTGGAGGTTCGTGTAAACTTGGTTCTCAAGAGTAGTGATTCTACTGGAGGTTCGTGTAAACTTGGTTCTCAAGAGTAGTGATTCTACTGGAGGTTCGTGAGAAGGGATTGGGCAACTAATACAAAATTGAATGTTTTTGTTGTTTTTTAAATCACCGATGGTCATTTATAGGTAAGGTTTTTATAACTTACAACAAATGTAAATTGTTCTTTTTTTTCACCGATGATAAAAATCCTCCTTGTGCCATAACTTTTACTGTTTTTAAATGTCTCATTTTTCTTTATAAAGATATTTCCTTTGATGAGTTTGGTCTTCGAAGTTAGGGCGTGTCTATGAATTATTACATTTTATCTTCTATAGAATGAGTTATTTTTATCTTCCATATATAAGTTAGATCATCAGACTTCATCCCCCCATCTTCCTAAATCATATCTTTGCATAAAATATGTCTGTATACAATCACAAGTATCTGTTAGCTAACTTTTTTTAACACGGTCGGGTATCGAACCCGGTATCTCCCACACACCAGGCGAGTGTTTTTCCCATCATGCTGTATTTCTTAGTACGTGTGAATAAATTGCCTGATGTAGGTTTAAAGACGAAACGCTGAATCAAATTTGTAAAAGTATTGTTTGACTCAATCTTAGCTGTGTATTGATAGATTACTGATCTTATATTATTGGTGATCAATAATAACTAAGCAACAATATTCCAACATTGTAAGTTACGTAATGTCGTCTTGAACCAAACATGTATTATATTTGACAATGAATTGGACGATAACGGCAAGAAAGGTTATTTTTTTATTCTACCAAAAGTATCAAAGCTTAAAAGAAGGCTTCGTGCCGATCGCCATCTTTGTTACACTCCTTAACCTCGAAAGCAATCGTTGTAGGTTAATTATGGAATTAACCTGAGTGCAACTTAGAGCCTAACTAAAATGTCACTAAGCCTCACGTTCAATCAAACAGTTCTGTTGACTGTGTCGTCAGGCGGAAGTGACCAAAGGCGTCATTTCTCGCACATTCACCTAGACAAACAAAGAACGGGAAATAGCACTCGCCGTAACCAGGACGACACTTCCTGTACATCCTGCAGGGTCATCGCCAACTACTGCAATTCAACTTAATAAGAGGATCATACATATTATACACGAACTATCTACAAGAAGAACGTTTTTTTTTTTGTGTGAACCTTGACTAGCCAGTTGATGAGTCAATTCCTGCCAGGTCCTGTATAAATCTTAATATTAGGACCCTATTCATCCTACTGACGGCTCGTCGTAGTCAGGTTTTTTTATGTTGTAGAACAATGTAGAGTTCAACTTTGTTTGGTCG
The DNA here is from genome assembly GCF_000517525.1 of Limulus polyphemus. Classification (NCBI taxonomy): domain Eukaryota; kingdom Metazoa; phylum Arthropoda; class Merostomata; order Xiphosura; family Limulidae; genus Limulus; species Limulus polyphemus. Next base: position 16,825 of record NW_013675061.1, on the reverse strand, counting down.
TTCTCGTCTGGATAAAACTTTTAAAAATGAAATGATTTCATTCGAAGTTTTCTTAAACAAACAAAACAAGGAAAACTAAGTATTTCAGCTGGAACTAGCAGGAATAATGCGATTTCTGTGCTTTGAAGTCCACGTAGGCTTTCAGATTTAATTATTCTAGAACATTCTTTTGTGTTCTTTTTTATTAGATTTCGTTTCATTCATTTGTCTTTTTATTTAGTTCCTTAAAAAATCAAAAAAATCTTCCATTCCAAAGTCAATCAGCAAGTCAGTTCCTTCCTTACATGTAGAATCAGAAAATGCTAATAGTGTTATATCGAACCGGATTGGTCAAAAGAGATGCAGTAGAATCTATAGTGTGCGTGCGCTAAAAATTCAGATATACTTTCACAAAAGTATTGTAAAACGTTTTGTTAGTTACCACCTTGAACTGATTGAGTTTCTCAACGATATCATTATGTTAAGGTGACCGTTTTACCACTTGAACTGATTGAGTTTCTCAACGATATCATTATGTTAAGGTGACCGTTTTACCCAACTCCCTCTTACCTGCATACAAAGAGTTTACCACCTTGAACTGATTGGGTTTCTCAACGATATCATTATGTTAAGGTGACCGTTTTACCCAACTCCCTCTTACCTGCATACAAAGAGTTTACCCACTTGAACTGATTGAGTTTCTCAACGATATCATTATGTTAAGGTGACCGTTTTACCACCTTGAACTGATTGAGTTTCTCAACGATATCATTATGTTAAGGTGACCGTTTTACCCAACTCCCTCTTACCTGCCTACAAAGAGTTTACT
>NW_013675061.1:11641-16007 GCF_000517525.1 Limulus polyphemus | reverse complement strand
AGAGTTTACCACCTTGAACTGATTCAGTTTCTCAACGATATCATTATGTTAAGGTGGCCGTTTTACCCACTTGAACTGATTGAGTTTCTCAACGATATCATTATGTTAAGGTGACCGTTTTACCCAACTTCCTCTTACCTGCATACAAAGAGTTTTAGTAATCAGTTGAGGTCTCCGGTAAGTCTACTGGTTTACAACGGTAAAACCAGGGGTTCGATTCCCCTCAGTGGACACAAAAGATAACCCGATGTGGCTTTGCTATGAAAAAATACACACACACACGCATGATCAGCTTGAGCTAATTTAGTTTCTCGATAATAGCATTAAAGTTAAGGGGCCTTCTTACCAAACCCTCCCTGTATTGTAAGGGTTTTGCTTATCAGTTGGAGCTGGTTGAATTTTTCGAGAACATCTTTCGAAAAGTTACATTAATATTTGTTTAAATTTTAGTTTTGGAGAGACACATTTAAAAAGAATAAATCAAGTCTGACAGAAGAAGTGCCATTCAGAGAAAGATAATTATAAAAGAAAATGGTTCCATCCTGACTCGGGGGTACAGCAAATAACAATATATACTTCCTAAAATAGCCGTCAGCAGTTGACATAATTTTTAATTAGTCTTACTCATTTGTTATGTACATGTATCGAGTCTAATATTTCAACTCAATATTTAGCTCAGTGGTATACAACATATGACCGGAGGGCCAGATTCGACCCGCTAGCTGATTTAATCCAGCCTTTAAGCATTTTAATATCATAAATAACATTTCCATTTTATTCCCCATAAACATAAACTACCGAGAGTACTTTCCATTTTATTCCCTATAAACATAAACTACCAAGAGTACTTTCCATTTTATTCCCCATAAACATAAACTACCAAGAGTACTTTCCATTTTATTCCCCATAAACATAAACTACCAAGAGTACTTTCCATTTTATTCCCTATAAACATAAACTACCAAGAGTACTTTCCATTTTATTCCCCATAAACTGTCATAAACATAAACTACCGTGAGTTCCCCCAGATTTTACCGTATGGTTTATTTTTGTGTTTGTGATTTATTAAAATATTTACTGTTTTTAAATAAATCACAAGAAAAGATTACTCTTCTTCTGTGTGCAAGATAAAAAAAAGATGATATATATGTATATTTACACCTTTACTTAGATAGAGAGTAAATATCCTGGATATCAAAAGTTCAAAAAACATTTCGTAATGCTCAATTACAACATTATTTACAAGCCTGGTCCGTCCACCTGGTGTAGTTTTGTAGCCTACTTGACCTCGTTCTTAACATTCGCTAGTTCACATACTAAATCATAAAATTTATTTTTGTCTAGATAAGCAAATATACGATAATCTGAAGAAGGTGCCCCTTCCTCCCGATGACTTAGCGGTAAGTCTTATAACAATGAAGTTCCGGTTTCAATACCCGCGGTGGGCAGAGCACAGATAGCCCATTGTGTGGCTTCGTGTTTTACAAGAAACAAACGTAAGGTTTGTTTTAGCACAAAACTACAAAATGGATTATCGATCATGCACTTTTTGATTTTATCGCGGGGAATCGAACCCTGAATCTTAGCATTATATGTTTTCAAACTTACCGGTGGAGTGGGAAGGCTTTTGAGAGAGAGAGAGAGAGACAAGAAAAAACATGATCTCGTGCATCTGGATAAACGTGTAAGGATACAGTAGAGTCTATGTACAGGCAGGTGTTTGCTCAGATCTACAGTGATATGATAAAGGTCATATACAATATTTATCAAAGAAAGAACGAGAAGGACGAGCAGAAATCCGGGGGGGGGGGAGCGATAGAGCAGGAAATGGTGATGAATATTTAATCTTGCTCTTGAGGCGAAGTAGAAACAGTGGATGGTTATGAATGATTTAAAACGATCTAAACTGCTCCGTGTACGAGATTGGGTTTCTATAGTCTCAATTAAATGAAACTACAGGCGAAATAACTTGAAAGAGTTTTTTTTTTTTAAGTGATTTAGAAATTACTTAAATTCCTCCTATATGCTAGTTTTCTTTTTATTATTTACGTACGTTCGTCTAAGTGTTACAAGTCTCATGGTTCGGTCTTGATATATTGAAGATGGATACTGGGGCCGTTGCCCCCAATGGCACAGCGGTATGTCTGCGGGCTTACAACGCTAGAAACCTGGTTTCGATACCCGTGGTGGGCAGAGCACAGGTAGCTCATTGTGTAGCTTTGTGCTTAACTTCAAACAAACAAACAAACTGAAGCATTTTTCAAAACTCTAACTTCTGATTCGGTTTGTCTGTAGTTTCGGAAATTGTACAGAAATAATAATTTAAAATATGTTTTGGGGGCTTAAGAACACTTTGAAGAGAAACAAATGGATTGAGAGCACTTCATGGAGAAATAGGTGGGCTAAGAACACTTTGTGGGAAACGGATCAGACAAGAATATTTAGTGAACAGTTTGCCCCTCAAGAAGAAGAAAGGTCCACCTTTCGAAAGCGCTCGGGTTATAGGGTTTTTATTCATTTCTGTTGAACACACGAATGGGTGAACAATCTTTCAAGTGTAAAACAGATGGGTTAAAAACACTTTGTGTAGAAAAGGACGGGTTTAACACCCACAGTTTAGGAATAGACTTAAATAGAAGAAAGTGGGTTATAAAACGTGGGTTATAAAACTCCGGTTAGAAATGTTTCTAAAGACGTGAACAAAAACTGAAATGGTCGTTTGTTTGTTTGTAATTAAGCACAATGGGCTATCTGTGCTCTGCCCATCACGGGTATCTAAGTCCGGTATTTAGCGTCGTAAGTCCACAGACATACTAGTGTGTGCCACTGGTGGGGGGGGGGGGGTCTGACTGAGATGAAATTCGATCGGGAACTTTACTTACCTGGCTTGTGCTTCTCACCAACGAAGCCGCTACCTGTGTCGGAGTTACACAAATCCTGGCCAGGTGGTTAGGGCGCTCGACTCGCAATCTGATGGTCGCGGGTTCGAATCCCCGTCACACCAAACATGCTCGCCCTTTCAGCCGTGGGGGAGTTATAATGTGACGGTCAATCCCACTATTCGTTGGTAAAAGAGTAGCCCAAGAGTTGGTGGTGGGTGGTGATGACTAGCTGCCTTCCCTCTAGTCTTACACTGCTAAATTAGGCGCGAAATTCAAAACAATGTCAGCTATGTTTGGTGGGACGGGGATTCGAACCCGTGACCCTCAGATTGCGAGTCGAGCGCCTTATCCACCTGGCCATGCCGGGCCATTGCATATGATAAGAAACATGCAGGTTTTGGGAAAATTATTACAAATAGTATTTAATGTTATTCACAAACAGTATTGGCTAGAGTGACTAGTATATGTATTTTCTTTGATTTTGCCTTGTTAGTTTAGAATGTGGATTTAGGACTAACCTTAATCTCTGAAGCTGGTCAAACCTTGTGTCGTAATGTGTGGGTCGAAACCCGACCTTCATATTGCGAGTCGAGCGCCCTAACCACCTGGCCATGCCGGGGCCTCATTTGCGTAATGCAGAGGTGTCTTTCAAAGAGACATCTCCCCCCTCCTCCCATTGGCTCAGCGGTAATTCTGGGGGCTTACAATGCTAAAAAAACGAGTTTCGATACCCGTGGTGGGCACAGTAAAGATAACCCATTGTATAGCTTTATGCTTAACGACAAAGCAAACATAGAAATCTTCCTGTTCCGGATTGAAGTGATACATAATTTAAATTCCAACAGAGTTACTTGCAAACTTAAAATAAATAATGAGCCTTTAAACTTACTATAACTGTACATTTTCAGAGATATCCACTTTGTTCTTGGTGGGGGGCTCTGACTTGATAACTCAAAAATAAATGAGTGGCTTATTTTAATGAGACTTAGTTCTGTTACCTAAAAACTGCCAATGTTTTCTCTCGCGCGTTTCGTCTAGATTGTTTATTTCATTTGTTCATCGCAAGCAGCGTGAAACGGATCTTTGTAATTAGGCCTAAAGTAACTGTGCTATAATACCACAGAACTCCATATTCGATCCCTAATTTGGAATATGCTTCAAGTGATTAAGTTGTTCGTTTTTCAGTTCAAGAGTTTTAAAGTTATGGAGTTGAGAAACTTTACGTATTTCTTTGTTTGTTTGTTTTTCGAAGCGCAAAGCTAGAACATCTGCACTGTGCTTACCGCAGGGATTTAACCTAATCTGACCGTTATAAGCCAGCTTTTCTCCATCTTCAGTTGAGTTAATCCTGTCTCACAGAAGAACTGGAGTTTACCGTTACTTCACCATCTTCTGTTGGGTTAATCCTGTCTTACAGAAGAATTGGTGTTTATAATTAGTTCATCATCTTCTGGTGGGTTAATCTTGTCTTACAGAAGAACTGG
>NW_013675061.1:6800-10594 GCF_000517525.1 Limulus polyphemus | reverse complement strand
AGAAGAACTGGAGTTTATCGTTACTTCACCATCCTCTGTTGGGTTAATCCTGTCTTACAGAAGAACTGGAGTTTATCGTTACTTCACCATCCTCTGTTGGGTTAATCCTGTCTTACAGAAGAACTGGAGTTTATCGTTACTTCACCATCCTCTGTTGGGTTAATCCTGTCTTACAGAAGAACTGGTGTTTATCATTAGTTCACCATCTTCTGGTGGGTTAATCCTGTTAAGAGCACCAAACCCCCGAAATGGGAAGCTCAGTTTCATGGACATTCGGATCCACAGTCTTTTGCTGGAACTTCGTCTTAAAAGCTGTTCGCCCCCGGTAATCTTGTAGGCTTATAGCGCCAAAAATTGGGTTTTGATACCTGCGGTGGGCAGAGCACGAATGTTCCATTTTGTGATTAACAAAAAAAAACGCTGTTCTTGTTAACTTAGCACATCTCTAGCTGAAACTTCATAGTCGCTAGAAAACGTTTTGTTTTCTGTAAAAAAGTTTCATTGTTTATTTGTTGAATTTCACGCAAAGCTTTACGAGGATTACCTGTGCTAGCCGTCCCTAATTTAGAAGCGATAGATTAGATAGAAGGTATCTAATAAACACCACCCATCGCCAACTCTTGGGCGTCTCTTTACGAACGAAAAGTGGGATTGACCGACATATTACAGTTCCCCTATGTCTGAAAGGGCGAATATGCTCAGTGACGAGATTCTAACCTGCGACCCGCAGATTGTGTGTTGAGATGCTAACCACCAGACCATGCCAGGCCAGACCGTTAGCCCTTGTTGGTGAATGACACAACCAAACTGGAAGTAAAATAGGCCCTTTCAACGAAAGTGGGTGTAAAACAGGCCCTTTCAACGAAAGTGGGTGTAAAACAGGCCTTTTCAACCAAACTGGAAGTTACTTTGGTAACGAGACCTCGATATTAGTTTTACTAGAAATACGTAATACCAGAGACATAGTTTTATTTTTTGTTTTATAAATTGGTATTTTTAAAAATCCAAGTGCGAGTCAAATTCAGAACAGAGCGTTACGTTTCGTTATTTGTAAAGTTACGTGAGACGTTTCGTATCAAATACGAAACGTCTCACGTAACTTTCCAAATAACGAAACGTAACGCTCTGTTCTGAATCTATTACTGTGGTATGTACATTTTCCTTTATAAAGATGGCGTTAGGACTTCTCCTTGGTTGCTGATTCGATAAGGTTCAAATCGTTCTAGAAATAAGTGCAGTTGTTTTTTCTTTCAGGGACTTACTTAATAACTATCAAACTTTGTCTAAATGTGCTCTGGCTTTTCTCAATAAAACGGTAGAATACACAAAAAAACTCTTTTTACGTGACTGTCTCGCGCTGATTGTTAGCTTCGCCACGCTGACCAGAAGACGATTTTAAGTGATCAGATAGTTTTGATTCACTCACGCATTCGGTATCAGCTGCGAACTCTGGTGGGAAAAATCAGAATCAGAGTAATTTTTTTTAACCTATTTAAAAAAGTTCAAAACATAGCGTTTATCGATTGTCATGACAAATACCTAAACTTAAAAAGAAAAACTCCTTTTTTTTTCACAAACTTCGTAATTATCAAAGTGAAACTGTCGATAATCGCACGTAACGGGCCTATATTAATGAAAGTTGATCATATATGTTGCTTCTAGACCACTACTGTATCTTTCGTATCCCAGCCGTGCTGATGAGCCCTGGAACAGAACCAAAGGCTTCGTCGGCAGATGTAACGTGGTTCACATATCTTTACTTTTAGTGATAAGTTTGTAAGAACTAGAGGATTCTAGAACACGTGTAGTTTCATTAGAATAGTCTCACCAAGTTTTATGAATGCACTTTTTAGATATTTTCCACATTACCAACACGACTTTCCTTGGTTACAAATGAGGGTTAACATTTAATTTTTCTTCTACGTTTCGCGACTCTTCAGTACAAGAAGCCCAATTAAGAATGTGTTCTTTACAAAGCCACCTAACGGAGTGTATCCAACTACGACTGATTTCGGCCGACAATCACACATATATCCAGCGCTCTGATGTATGAGATAGATATTTTAATTTTTAATAAATCCGCTTAGCGCCGCTGACATAAATGTTCCTGACTAACATATGTTTCTTGTAGATAGGAATTCCAAGTCAAAAGAATAGTACGTACAGTGTTTCACTAGAGGGCAGTTTGGAAAGCATGTCGTGTTTTAGCATTTCTTGTGAGCTGTTGATAAATGATAAGTTAAACACAAAGCTACACGATGGGCTCTGCCCACCACGGGTATCGAAATCCGGTTTCTAGCGTTGCAAGTCCGCAGACATACCGCTGAGCCTCCAGAGGGCAAGTTGTTAAGAATAATTTCATACATATTGTTAAAAAAGAATATATTAAGACAGGTCCACTTGACGAAATCGGTTGGGTTTGAATTTTGTTTATTTATTAACGTTTGTACTCTAAATGATTGAACTATTAAATATATATAATCGTTGGGATAGCGAAATTATAAAATTCATTTTAATCGAACTTGAAACACGTTTTAAAATGCTGCGTGTGTTTATTTCTCTTGAAAAAGAATGATTATCTTGAACATACTTTTTCAATTTCAACTGAGTTTGCGTGACAAACAGGTAAACGAGATTCTGTTCGGCGACTTTTATTGAAACAACGGCAAGCACGTGGTAGATGTTGTCGGCTGGTTCTTATTCTCACACCCCCCCTTTATCTCGAGAACGCATCTTGCATAATGCTTTTTCGTCTTCTGAACGTTCACATACACAAAAAGAAACATGTTTTTTTTTTTATTACAGTCATGCTGCAAGGAAGCTTGATGTCCTTTTGCTGTTCCTCGAATTTAATCAAGAAACGTCTTTGGTTTGTGTTCTATTTCTGAGAATTATCTGAAATAACTAAATATTGGACTTCCATTACAGTCTTTTTAGTCGTTTAAAACGGCCCCCTTTAGTGGCTCAACAGTAACGACTTCAAACGCTAGAAAAACAAAAACAAAAACGGGTTTCCATATACATGATGAGTACAGCACAGACAGCCCATTGTGTAGCTTTTTGCTTAAAACAAACAGACTTTTAAAACGAAAAAAAAAGAAGATATTGCTAAGACGATATCGTTAAGCCTACATTAGTCAAAAGAATACGAAATGTTATGTTTTTTTTGCAGCTAAATTAGACAAACTAAACATTTTATCATTTTTAATATTACCACAGATAGAACTAAAAGATAACTCAGAATACACGAACAGTACAAATGTGCTGCTTACACTAGTGATTAAAACTAAACGTTTTATTTTTTAATTTGTACCGTTGGAACAGCGATAAGTTTATGGGTTTAAAACGCTAAAAACCAGGGTTCGATTCCCCGCGGTTAACACAGCAGATAATCCAATGAGGCCTAACACTAAAAGAAGAAAAATATTTAATGTCGAATTGATCGTTTATCATCGTTAAAACAATATTAATATTAAACCAGATAGAAAAAATTGTTATATATTATTCCCAGTTCTGAACCAGGTATAAGTAAATTATTTAAATCCTTCTATATTCTACTTTCATTTAGTGGACAGGATAGCCTAGATGGACCAAAAGATCCTTTGTTGTCCTTTAATGTTATTCATATCTTACAGGCCCGGCATGGCCAGGTGGTTAGGGCCCCGGCATGGCCAGGTGGTTAGGGCACTCGACTCGCAATCTGAGAGTCGCGGGTTCGAATCCTCGTCACACCGAACATGCTCGCCCTTTCAGCCGTGGGGGCGTTATAATGTGATGGTCAATCCCATTATTCG
>NW_013675061.1:3793-6361 GCF_000517525.1 Limulus polyphemus | reverse complement strand
AGGGACGGCTAGCGCAGATAGCCCTCGTGTAGCTTTGCGCGAAATTCAAAAACAAACTTTCATTAATAACCACCTGTTATGGTGTGAACTAAAGTAAACTGTAATTATTATTATTATTGTCAATTTTCTTCACATCATTTATAAATAACGTTGTAAGGTAATAACACACACATTATTGTTTACTTATTTTATTAGTAACTCCGTTTATTTCATCAAGATCAAATCGCCAGTAGATCTAAAACTTGATTAGCTATTAAAGGAAGTAAGAAAATGATCAAAATCTGAATATTTCATCTTAGCAAGCTTTCTTGGGATTTCTTTTGTAAAAAAAAAAATCTGACTTTCTTTCCTTCGTGCTTTCCTAAGTAAAATGTCAGAAGTCAGTGACATGCCGTAGATTTGAACTAAGCCTTTTAAAGTTACCTCGAAAAAAAATATCACCGGTGTTTTTCTCTCACCACCTCATGTACTCTTCAGACCCTTGACTCACTTTACAATTCAAATGTTGATCATATTATCTGTTTTCTACTTGAACATCCGTGCGAGGTTGTCACGTGAGTAGGAATCGTCCAATCGGCTTTTAGTTTACAAAAGTCGCACATTGGAACTTTAGACACTCAAAGTCATCGTACTTTTGATTTGCTAAGTCCTCTTGTATTTTGTGCCTAATGTCGTGAACTTATAATTTTGATAAACATTAAGAGAAAGCGGGAAAAGGGGGGTGTACAATGGAAGGAGAGAGGATCCTGAACTACCTACCCCTCTGCTTTTGTGGTATTTTCCGTGGCATCATGGTTAACTATGTCCTTCACGTGCCACATGGTCATTTGGTGATATCGTGTCTGAGTGTAATTATGCAAGTTATGCTGATTTGGAAATCTTTATCCCTCTAGTGGTTACTGCTGTCAATAAAGATGGTTTCATCATGTTGCATGTTGGATATACCTATACAGTCGAAAATATTGGGGGGGGGGGAGGTAAATCAAACTTGTAACACAGCTTGAGATGCGTGGTATAGTGACTAGGAGGAGTACACCGGGAACATAAGGGTTTAGTTTCTACTGTATTTGATATAGGAAAACGTTAGGGTATAAATCGTAAAGAAATGTTAGCTTAACCCTCGTTAGGCTTAGCAGAAGCGCATCGGCTTGTCTTTTATCGATCATCATTCTTCTTTTATTGCCAGGACCGGAAGTTAAATCCTCTCTCTCTCTCTATCGCTAGCTCCGTGTTTTAGTAAAAGATGTGGTCATTTTCTTGTAAATGGGACCAATGACTCGGTGTTTCTTTGGATACTTCATTTCCATAAATAACGATGACCAGTTCAAAATTTTTACATCTGTATCTAGTACTCGTTATCCGTGTTTTATTTATCATTATATTCACCCATAGTGACCACCCAACATAACCATTATATTCACCAATAGTGACCACCCAACATAACCATTATATTCACCAATAGTGACCACCCAACATAACCATTATATTCACCAATAGTGACCATCCAACATAACCATTATATTCACCAATAGTGACCACCCAACATAACCATTATATTCACCAATAGTGACCACCCAATATAACCATTTTTTGTAAAATTTCTTTTCGGCCTAGTTTGTTATTTTCTTTGTGTTCATTTGTTAACTATTTTGTCACACGACGTTTGCTCTCTCCAGGATGGGACCCGGCATGGCCTGACGGTCAACTACCTTCGAATCTCGTCACCGAATATTCTCGCCTTTTTAGCCATTTGAGCGTTATAACATTGCGGTCAATCCCACTATTCATTGGTAAAGAGTAAATAGCCCAAGAGTTGGCGGTGGGTGATGTTGACCAGCTTCATTCTAAACGAGGAATCGCTAGACCCTCGAGTATCGATAAGATAGAAAGTTAAGTCACATGCAAAAGTTATGTCATAAACCCGCTTGAATGTTCCCCTCTCCAAAAAAAAAGTAATGCTCCTTTTTTGCGTGTGTATTTTTCGTTATTTCTTTACCTGTCCTTCAGTTTATATTTGAGTTCCTGCTATCAGGTTTTAGCCACAACTCTAACTTGTTACCTGTTGTTGTTTTCCTCATTCCATTCTCAGTATACAACCTTTAAATTTTCGTAATATATATTTTATTTCACAAGTAATTCTTCACAACTCGTTTTTTTCCGTATTTAGTACTTCCCTCTTGTCTGTCTTTTATTGTTCTCATACTTTTATGTGTTTATATGTTGTTGTTTTTTTTTGGCTCTTCACTATAGCTGAGCGAACAATAAATGAACCTTGGTTTGATTAGTTACTGAGCACGTGATCAGCTGTTGCTGCGTCACAAATGTCTCTCTCCAACGATGAGAGAGAGAGAGCATCATTAATTACCAAGTGTACTTTTGATGGGCATGCGCAAAAACGACACTGTAGTATTATAACAGTTGACGTCGGGGGTGTACATTGACGTCTGTTAGTAACTGAACTTTGACAACACCTTACACACCAACACCCCCAAGCACACCATAAAGTTATTGAAACATATCTAGACATCAAATTATTGTTATTCACTGGTATCGATACTGGTTATTTGA
>NW_013675061.1:0-3018 GCF_000517525.1 Limulus polyphemus | reverse complement strand
AAAATATAAGACACATTTGTCTTCTGCAGGAAACCTGAATTACCGAACACACTAAAATATAAGACACATTTGTCTTCTGCAGGAAACCTGAATTACCGAACACACTAAAATATAAGACACATTTGTCTTCTGCAGGAAACCTGAATTACCGAACACACTAAAATATAAGACATATTTGTCTTCTGCAGGAAACCTGAATTACCGAACACACTAAAATATAAGACATATTTTTGAATCATCGATATTATTTATATACGTATTTCTCAATTATATTCTCTCGAGCAGTTTAGGACTAGCAAACGTTTTAAAAATCAGGAAATATTTATGAGCCAAGAGACAGGGGAAAAAGAAGTACTACTCGGACAAACTGGAGCACCAGGAGGCGAGGGTGTTTGCGTATCTCATCGTTCTGATCCAGGTGAGGGGGGGGACGCACGCCCTTCGTCCAGGGAACTCCAAGAAAAAGCAAACATTTGTAATATATTAAGAGAAACTAGTTCAGCTCCGTTAACCCCCAGGTGATGGAGTTAATTTTTTAAAAATCCACCTGAAGAACAAAATAAAAACAAATTCCTGTAATGCTGAATTGGGAAGATTTTCTGTACAAACAAAGTTAAAGAGTAATCTCTGTTTTCTTCCCCCCTGGCTTCACTTATTAAACAGAAAGTCCCCTTCAATTACTTTCAACAAGCTGACCATTAGGTGTCTTTTCAATTAAACGTATTTCGCGCGATTAGTTATAGACTAAAAGGAAGGCAGTTAGTCAACAACACCCACCGCCAATTCTTGGATTATTCTTTACCAATGACAAGTGGGACTGATAGTCACATCATAACGCTCCCACGGCTGAAAGGATGAGTCTGTTCGAGGACGGGATTCGAACCCGCGACCCTCAGATTGCGAGTCGACTGCCCTATCCACCAGGCCATGTCAGGTCACGTGTTAAGTGTGAAGAAAATAAAGTATCGACTACCATAAATTTGTCTTCTCGTGAATTTTGGGAAAGTCGGTCAATTCCATTTTGTGTCTCCAGATTTGTGAATGAAGTAATAGCGCCATGTTTCAGTGTCAGTTTAGAATATTCGCGCAAACCTATACAAGGGATATCTGCGCTAGCCGTCCCTAATTTTGAACTGATAGAGTCGAGAGAATGCAGCTAATCAACACCGCCAACTCTTGGGCTGCTGTAATTGAATAACGGACTTTTACAGTCACTTTTATAACTCACTCAAGGCCTCAAAGTGCAAAGCACGATTTTACTAAGTCGTTCTTTTCGTATAAACACGTTTAATGTTGGTTTTTAGTAAATAAATTATTTATGAAACGAACAATGAACTTCTTCAACATTTAATCCGTTTGTTTTTGAATTAGATACACGTATACTTCTGGTGTAAAGAGTTAAAATTCCAGGGGAAGATACACGTATACTTCTGGTGTAAAGAGTTAAAATTCCAGGGAAGATACACGTATACTTCTGGTGTAAAAGAGTTAAAAGTCCAAGGGAAGATACACGAATATTTCTGGTGTAAAGAGTTAAAATTCCAAGGGTGAAAAGAGTTAAAATTCCAAGGGAATATACACGTATACTTCTGGTGTAAAGAGTTAAAATTCCAGGGGAAGATACACGAATATTTCTTAACTCTTTACACCAGAATATACGTGTATCTTCCCCTGGAATTTTAACTCTTTACACCCATCTTCATATCATCCCTACTTAGTTTCTGACATTGTTGACAGTTTTAAAACAATAGATATCATCTCCATATTATCATCTCTGTCATGTTTTTGTGCTTTGTTTTACCTTATATAAGGTGGAATAGCGCTTAGTTTACGGATTTACAATGATAAAATCCGGGGTTCGATTCTCCGCGGTGGACACAGTAGATAGCAAACAAAGAACCCTATTATATTTACATTACGGTACAAGGTAATGTTTTTCTTTTGCATCTTGAATTTTTTTTTATTTCAGTTATTGATGTTGAAACATGGATGTACGTGAATACAACTCTTTTTTTCAAGCCCAGACGTTTGTGCTAAAAAACGTCTAAAAGCTTCCCGAATCACGTGACTACGTGGGTTTACCCTTATTATTTCTTCTGTCCCGCAAGAACTTATTAAATTTGAAGTTTCTAAGCCTTGAGGGGAACTCAGTGCAGTAAATATATTCATACAGTCAGGCATGATAAGCGAAGAAAGGGAGCTTAGAAATAGCACCTAGTTTCTTTAGATCGACATCGTTAGCAGGTTCGTGTCTAATGATCCTTACATCAATAATTTATAATCTTCGTGCTGTTTCAGGACTTTTAATTAATAAGCATTTTCATCATTTATTTTGTCTGTCTCGTGCCTTTAAAGGCAGCGTTCGTCAAATAATCACCTGACCTCGGACTTGTTTTTTTAATAGTTATTTGGCTTATATATCGCGCCCTTTCCTTGAGACAGTCTTATTATCTATATCTGTAATATTTTTAGACTTATTTAAGAATATGTAGAAAAACAAACGTTTCTAGTCTTCTATACTTTCCGACAGGTGGTGTTTCTCTTATTATCCTAAACTCTAAGTCAGAAGGTCCGTGAGTAATAGATGTTAAAACTGTGGCCGTGAAAAGTAAAACAAACAAAAAATGGAAATAATGTGATGATGGGAAGATGAGACGAAAAAACTTTCACACTAAAAGATGAGGAATGGAAAAAAATAGTAAAAGACAAATAAGAAAAACAGAATCGAAAAAATGACGAAGGAAGAAAACAAAGGAAATAAATAAAAAAGTAGAAGTAATAAACAGATAATCAGAGAAAATAAATTGGAATTAGAAAAATGTAGTTTTGTATCAAGTTAAAACAGGAGGGAAATTTTAAATTGGAATTAGAAAAATGTAGTTTTGTATCAAGTTAAAACAGGAGGGAAATTTTAAATTGGAATTAGAAAAATGTAGTTTTGTATCAAGTTAAAACAGGAGGGAAATTTTAAATTGGAATTAGGGAATGTAGTTTTGTATCAAGTTAAAACTGGAGGGA
>NW_013675060.1:20934-23350 GCF_000517525.1 Limulus polyphemus | reverse complement strand
GCAAAGCATTATTTACTAGACTTTCCAAAAACTTTTCCCATAACTGATGTAAGACTAATGGGTCTATAATTACTGGGACAATTGTATTACCTCATTTGAAAAGAGGAGTGACATTAGCTAACTTCCAATCCTTTGGTACCTGCCCACTGTTCAAGGACTGACAGAAAATAGTAGCAAGTGGCTCATATGTCCAATCCTTAACCTCCTTCAAACTCTTGTGGAAATATTATCTGGCCCATGAGCCTTGTCGTTCTTCAAATTTCCAAATTTTTGTTAACATGCTCAGAATTAATGCAGTCATCTCACTTCCATCTATCACCTGTTCAAGATGTGGAATACTGCTTAAATCTTCATTAGTAAAAACTGAATAAAAAGCAGAATTAATAACCTAGCCATTTCACAATCATCAGACATAAGCCGTCCTTTATCATCCCTCAAGGATCCTACCCCCATCCTAACATTTTGTTTACCTTTAATGTATTTAAAGAAATCCTTACTGCTAATTTTTATATTTTCAGCCAACCTTTGTGTAGAGAATGTAGCAGAATTGGACTTAGTACCTAATACAATACAAAGCTACATCCTCTACTACACAGTATGTTGTATTGTATTAGGTACTAAGACCTATTCTCATACTGTGTAGTAGAGGATGTAGTGGAATAGACTTAGTACCTAATACAATACAACATACTGTGTAGTAGAGGATGTAGCGGAATAGATCCTAGTACCTAATACAATACAACATACTGTTTAGTAAAGGATGTAGTGGAACTTTGTATCCAATACAGTACAGAATACTGTTATGCCAGAACAACATATAATTCAATGTACTTAATATTGTAAATTAAGGATAACAATTTACAACGTTAATATAATGTAAACAGAATATTATAATAAACACATTATAATGTAAACAGAATATTATGATAAACACATTATAAGTCAGATTAATTCAAGTCTTTGGTTAAATTCAGTCTTTATAAGTTATGAATTTTAAAAAGCGATTACTTTGGTTTAGTTTTCATTCGAAAATTCATTCTTTATTTCATCTCACTGAAAAGGCTGGTTTAAAATCCAAAACTTTCTTTATTGTAGTTGCTGAAAGATCTCAATCACGAGTTGGACGAGTTACGGAGATATCGGAGAGAAACGGAGAGTATCCATCCAGTTCGCAGCTCTAGTCTTCTGGAATTGGAGCAGGAAATCCGTAAATTGCGCGAGGTACATTTTTTAAAGCTTCGCCATTTAAAGTTTGTGGTACTAAATTTGAAAGTAAAAAACAACAGATTTTTCATACTTTTATGTTAGTGACTCGTAGGTTAATATGAATAGTGCTGAGGTGCACAAAGTGATTAACGAAATAGACAAAAAATATTCATCAGTTGAAAATCATATTTATTAAAATTTTTCAGATCTATTAGTCTGTAAAATAAACAATGACACTGGTGATATAACTATAAAAGGAGCAAATATATTAATGAAAATGTACATCTCAAAATAAAATAGATAAACAGTGTCAAAACTAAAGGATACAGTTTTTGTATTGGTGGAGTGTATGTGCTTTGATTTTAAGAATGTCATTATAAGTATACGATCTCATAGAGAAGAGAAAATAATATGTTTGACACATCATTCCAACCTGTAATTCAGAAGTCTATAATTCATACATCATCATTATTAAGTATTGTTTATGCAAGTTTTAGTTCTGTGTCCATGAAAGACTTATTGTTGAAGACTATGTTTTTAATGTAGGCGTTTCTAGAAATCTGTATTGTTGTTTAGCTGGAGGGAATTTTAACGTAACGTGATGAGTATGGCTTCCAATTCTGGAACTTTCTCGAAAGTTTAGGAAACAACTTGAGCCACGTGTAAAACGAGAGTTATGCTAAAGTTTATTATTGAGTCTGTTGGAGTGAGTGATTGAGCTAGTTAGTATATTAATGATTGCGTCAGTTAGTTAGTTTAATGCTGTGTTTCGACGACGAAATAGACATAGGAAATTACCAAGTAAGTTAAATTGTTATTAAACGTAGTTTATTTGTGAAGTCAGGCCTATCGGTGAACGTTAGTTACGCTGCCCTCGGAACTTGAAGAAATGTTTTGTTATCGTTAATTGGACTGGACTTTTCATTATTCCTTTTACAGAATAATCCAAAAGAGTTCGCCCTTCAATCGCAACCGTTACAACGATATCCTTATTTTATGTACACACACACACACACACACACACACACACACACACACACACACATACATACATACATACACACATACACACATACACACATACACACACATACATACATACATACATACACACACACATACACACATACATACATACATACACACATACACACATACACACATACACACACATACATACATACATACATACACACACACATACACACAT
>NW_013675060.1:9216-19991 GCF_000517525.1 Limulus polyphemus | reverse complement strand
CTGCTAATGGTTTAGTAAAAAAATTTAATAGAACTTTGTTAGATATGATCTCTCAATATTGTGAGAAGGATCAGAAAACTTGGGATGAGCAGATCCCTTGTTATTGTTATCCCATATAAGTGCTGAGAACGAGTCAACTCAGGAAAGTCCATTCTTTCCACTGCATGGTTGAGATGTTATCTTACATATGCAAGAAATATTGGCTCCTAAGTAAAAAACATTCATGCAATAGCTTATGACTATAAGGTAGAGTTAATACAGAGGATGCAAAAAGCATTTGAAATAGCTAACAAACATCTAACTAAAGCTGCCGGAAGTAGAGAAAAGCAAGTAAATAAAAAGGCACAGGTCAGTGATATAAAGCTAGGAGATAGTGTTATTATATACACCAATAGTTAAAAAAGGAAATACTAAAAAGTTAGCAAAGTTATGGAAAGGTCCTTTTAGAGTCTTGAAACAAACAAGTCCAGTTAATTATGAAATTCAAGAAATGTATGGAAAGAACAAACAGTTAGTACATGTAAACAGGTTAAAGAAAGTAAAGAATTATAAGCCTTATCAATATGAATGTGTAGAACAAGAAACGAAACAAGCAGAACAAGATAAGGGTATTCAGGAAGAAGCTGATAACTTAAGTGAGTTTGAATCTTCTTTTTATGATGAAGAAATAATAGACCCAGAACCAGAAATACCGAGAGTAGAAAGAGAAGATAACATAACACTAGGTGATAAGTTAATAACAACAGAAGATACAACAGTTATTACCCCTAACAATGAGGATAGTACCCAAGTAACTGAGAAAGTATCCCTAGTACCTCCTTGATGACACAAGATGATGTAGTGACCCACGATTATAGTCTCAGATCAAGAGGTCCTATATCAACCCAACTGGAACTGACGCATACTAAGCAAAAGAAACGAGTACGATTCCATCCGAAAGTAGTCGTACATAAGTCTAAAAATAACGTAAGTGCAGTTAACACTGTATCTTACGAAGCCAGTGTTATTAATGCATTTAATAACATAATAGACTACTTGAAAAACTGTAAATAAGGAAGTAGAAGAGAATAAATATATATATATATTGTGTGTGTGTGTGTGTGTGTGTGTGTTGTGTGTGTGTGTGTGTGTGTGTGTGTGTGTGTGTGTGTGTGTGTGTGTGTGTGTGTGTGTGTGTGTGTGTGTGTGTGTGTGTGTGTGTGTGTGTGTGTGTGTGTGTGTGTGTTACACACACACATACACACATACACACACACATACACACATACATACATACATACATACACTATAAATGCATTGTCTTTTGAACGTTATTTGAATAATAAAATCAGTAAAAAAATCTCCGATAGCTTGTTTGTTATTAAGCACAAAGTAACACAACTGGCTATCTGTGCTTTTCTCACCACGGGTATCGAAAGCCAATTTTTAGAGTTATAAGCTTTCAAACCTACCGCTGAACCATGAGGGGGGCCTGCTTGTCAGAACAAACCTTGAATTCATTTAAAAATAAAATACGAATTGAAGGATTGTTTTGTTTTAAAATGAACAGAAATTGAATGGTGTAGGAAGTCTGTGAATGTGTTTGTCATAAAAAAACTAGGTTTTATGAAATTTTATTGTTTTTTTTACCTTCCCCCTTGTTCACCGCATCGACGAAAATTGTTTATCAAGAGACCGTATAGCACTTAAGTTTAACATCGTAAAATAAGCGTTATCAACAGACAGACAGAATACAACTTTCACAGTAGTCTTTAATCTTCCCAGTTGTTGTCCCAGCATCACTGATGTTTCATGTTCGATAGGATTGTAAAAATTTGCCAAATGCAGAGTAGAAAAGTCTCTTCAAGTATGTTTGTCACCCCAGTCGCTCTCCATGCCCTAAAAAGTCAAACTTTTCTAATTCCGAAAACTCCTGGTGAGAAACAAATTTATAAGATTCTGAACTTAAAGCATTTGTAAAGTGTATCTAATATACGTGGTGATTATCAACTTTACATCATATTAACTACTTTACTGTGCAGTTAATCCTGTGTATCAGCAATTTCTTCATTGAATCTCTGATTTGTTATCCATACGTTTTAATAGTGTTTTTTTTCCAGATTTACAAACATGATGGTAGGTTTTCAGATTTTATGAACAAAAATTCGATTTAATGAGAAATAACACTTGATGTGTTTCTTCGTGTTTATAACATCTTCCAGTGCCCGGATATAACGCCTTGTCTTGCATCACCTTCAGTTGTCATGATTCATGTTCTTCCAGTGCCCGGATATAACACCTTGTCTTGCATCACCTTCAATTGTCATGATTCATGTTCTTCCAGCCCCCGGATATAACACCTTGTCTTGCATCACCTTCAGTTGTCATGATTCATGTTCTTCCAGTGCCCGGATATAACACCTTGTCTTGGATCACCTTCAGTTGTCATGATTCATGTTCTTCCAGTGCTCGGATATAACACCTTGTCTTGCATCACCTTCAATTGTCATGATTCATGTTCTTCCAGTGCCCGGATATAACGCCTTGTCTTGCATCACCTTCAGTTGTCATGATTCATGTGAGGACTTACAAACCTTTTAAGACATCTACCATTAAAATTTGAAACTTATTTCAACTAATACACACTGAAAAATCCGAATCCTAATGCCCTTTTTTTGTCAGTAAAGATTGTAGATATAGTATTGGTAAACAAACATTGTCGTAAATATTCTGCTGGTTTTTCTTATTCAACATATATCTTCGTAGGAAAACCAAAGTCTTCGAGAAACCCACGAAGAGCTTCAGTTTCAGTTACTTAATAACAGCGTGTTAGAAGGTCGCAATCTCCTCCATCAAGAAACCAAGACGTTAGCGGAGGAGATTGAAAACCTGTCCAAAGATGAGGTAAGCTTTATTTTATTGGATTCACCGAGACAGTGATTACCTTCTGGGTGGTTTAACGTTTTGGTCAGGTCACAACATTAAGATGATACGTAATATAAAAAGTAATGATAAATGACACAGGGCCAAAAATTAATACTGGTGACAAAACTATAATGTATGATATATATTTTTTCTCAACCTAACATAAATAGCAAGTTTCAACGTTAACTGCAAGCCTTTAAAGTTCTGATCTTTTATTTTTTTACCGTAGGTCATGGAAGCATTACGAGAACATCAAGAGGTGAATTCAAAGCTGAGAAATTATATTGACGGAATTTTGTTAAATATTGTAGAAAATTACCCTCAACTCCTAGAAGTCAAGTGAGTCATCCAAATGGATGAGTTTAAAAGAAACGGTAACTTTTAATATGATTAAAAAAAGACTAAACTAATGGAAAAAATCAAATCATCTGTCATATCCATAGTATGCAAGCGAGTGTCTAATTTTCAGAACTGTGCATGACAAACTTGTATTGATTAAGAGTTTTTGATGAGCAGCGTATAACTTGTTTAGTGAAAATTGTAAACTCGAATTATATAAGCAATTACAAAGAATGATAAATTGGTTTACATTGAAATTTGTGTATTTAATAAACCAGTTACAGTTGCCTGAGTATTTAAACTTTTAAAGTAATCACAACAGACGTGCTAAGAGATTTTCCAAGTCACTTGTAGAGAAGCATAAGCCATTACCTTGTTCATTACAAGTAAATGATTTTAAACCAACTTAGTCTAATAACTACCAGTATTTACTGATTACAGATTTAACTTCGTTACATGCAGTGCCATTTTAAATGGCTTGTATTTATCGATATGACTGATACGCCTTTAGATTTATCAGGTTTGTAGTGTCAGCTATATAATAATGTCTGATGACAGAGATGATGTAAGAATTTCACGGGATCTAGATCGGATATGTTTTACCGTCTAAAAATGTACTTTACTGTCCAGATCATATATGTTTTACCGTCTGAAAATGTACTTTACTGTCCAGATCGGACATGTTTTACCGTCTGAAAATGTACTTTACTGTCCAGATCGGACATGTTTTACCGTCTGAAAATGTACTTTACTGTCCAGATCTGATATCTTTTACCGTCTGAAAATGTACTTTACTGTCCAGATCATATATGTTTTACCGTCTGAAAATGTACTTTACTGTCTAATAAGTACATATTAATATGAAACTGTTTTTTTTTTGTACAAATTATAGTTCCAACTATTTGAATATTATGATTGTCAAAATATTTTACCCAAACTAAAGAATTAACTTTCTAGACGGACGTGGTAATTCTAACTTCGGTGATTCCTGCGAATAAAAATCAATGAGCAGTTCTTCTATAGCGAAAATAAAAAAATCAATTAAAATACTAGTCTATTACTCAATTTTTTATCGATTTTTCTCTACCTTTAAAATTTTGCACGTTAAAAGAGTAACTGAACAAATGGAACGTAAACAACCGTCATGTAAACTGAAAACAAAACGCGTGTTTTTATTTCATAGAAGAATTCTGAAAGTTAATTCACGCGTTAAAAAAATGTTTCTTACTTAATAAACAAGATGTATTGATTACGTTGTAAAATAATGAACAACTAACAGAAACTTGTTTTTTAACCAAGTCAGTTACTGGTTGTTATTTGCTCCTTGAAAGTGTAAATTGAATTTTGGAGAAATCAAATTTGTTTTAGGAGTTGACAGCCATTTTTGATACTGTTAAATATATACCTTTTCTTATCATGTTGTATTTTACTTTGAGAATCGAGATGCTAATCGTGACCTAAGCTTTGTCCCAAAACTTTCTTTAAATAAACAGCATTGTAGAAGATAGTGAGTATATTTTGTTGTTTATGCGACTAAACAAAGTGTTTATAAGATTTTAAAATATTTCTAATTGCTATTATATCTTCAGAGTTTTGACCAAGTTTCCCATAGAAAGTTTGAAGTTTGAGATTTAAATAATGGTTACGTGATGTAAAATATCGTTAAGACTTAAATTAATAACCATTCTATGTTTTGTTTTATTTAACTTTAGTTTTGTGCCTCGTTATTTATTTTAGAATTTACTAGATAAAGAAAACGTTGTTTTTATACTTATAGACTTTGGGTTATTAAAATGAATAGAATAAGATAAAATAGCTTGAGATAATGTTATTTTTACCCTAAAGTTTCTTTATTTCATGTTGAAAATAACCATAGTTTTTATTTGTGTAATAAAAAAAAGAATCTGTAGTGTATGCTGTAATAAACTTCGTTATGTTTAAATGCTTACAGTACCGCCAGGGGGTGGTTGTACAACTGACTAAAGGGCGTTGAAGATGTAATTTAGTCATTCCTTTCTTTCATACAGATGGTGAAAACAAAAGTGTGATAGATGTACAATAAATAACACTTGCAGTTTTTGTGTTTGTAATAAAAAAATTGGGTACACTGACTTGTTCTTTGATAATTCTTTTTTGCACTTGTAGGTAAATAATGGTTTTAACACTGGGTGAAGTTTAGACGAACGATATCCCAGTTCAGGACTTGTTTGCCTAGAATGGCTTCATTTAGGTACAAATTATAACATTTGAACTCTAACAGTATTCGTTTGTTGACTGTCCAATTTATATTGGTAAACTTTAGCTCATTTGTTGGTAAAAGAGTAGCCCAAGAGTTGGCGGTGGGTGGTGATGACTAGCTGCCTTCCCTCTAGTCTTACACTGCTAAATTAGGGACGGCTAGCGCAGATAGCCCTCGTGTAGCTTTGCGCGAAATTCAAAACAAACAAACAAAACTTTAGCTAGATAATATTTTAATAAAATCGACTAAAATGAAAATTCTAATGTCTTGAAATTAAAAAAAAATTGGGAAAAAAGCCCCCCCCCCCCGAGGCTTTCATATGTCAGTAACCTTTCCAATTTTAGAATCAAGTAACACCATAATTTTTCTCACTCAACATTACCAAATTAAACAACAACTACAACATAAAAATCATCATTCAAACTTACAAGAAAGCTTGCAGTCACGTGTTTTGTTAAACTTTGGGTAGGAACACACTTTAAGTAGTAACAATACGTTTGTTTGGATTGAGTTGGGTTGTGGTAGTTAGGTATAATGATATTCATTAGGAAAGTTTGAAGTAACCACAAAATATGCAGAGATAGAATTAGAATGATCTTGGACAGCAAAGGAAATATGAGCACAAGTGTATAAATACGACAAAATCTTTAACCATACTACGTAATTGTAAGTCTTATCTTATTGGCCGGCTCCTAGTTCTGTTATAAAGTTCCAATTAGGTGCTAGGGTAGAGTGGGATAAAGCAAAACATGCCCCCCCCCACACACACACCAACATGCACACACGCTTTCAACATGGTCCTAGTGCAGTATCCCACAATTCTTAGACTAACCACTTCAACTATCATTACAAATAAACGTTTTCAAAAGAAATAAATCTCAACAACACTAACTTGTACGAGTCACTGTATCATGGTTTGGAACGAATACGACCTCAACCCAGAAAGACATGATAAATAGAACCAAATAAGCACTATGGAACAAGGTTGCAGCATTTATTTAAGATGAATAATCAAAGTATTTGACCTTCCCGCATCCGCTTACAAGGATGTAGCAACTATACGTATAGCACCTGCAAACTATTTAGAAAATATGTTTGAATATAGTTGATAAGTATGCATTCTCTATTAGATGTGGAAAGGTGAAATTATCAATTTTTTATTATCAACTGCGAGGGAAGTATAGTTATAGTACACTTGATAACTGCAGGTTGGAGTACAAGTTCAAATAGAGACAATACTTTTCATGTTAGGTATACTTAAGTGATGGCCAATTTTGTTACATATTCACAAAAATTCATTCGTAAAATTTCGGCAGTTAAGTAAATTTGTTGAAACCATAACATTTTTTTAAGGGCCCGGCATGGCCAGGTGGTTAGGGCGTTCGACTCGCAATCTAAGGGTCGCGGATTCGAATCACCGTCACACCAAACATGCTTGCCCTTTCAGCCGTGGGGGCATTATAATGTGACGGTCAATCCCACTATTCGTTGGTAAAAGAGTAGCCCAAGAGTTGGCGGTGGGTGGTGATGACTAGCTGCCCTCTTACACTGCTAAATTAGGGACTGCTAGCGCAGATAGCCCTCGTGTAGCCTTTCGCGAAATTAAAAACAAACAAACATTTTTTTAAATAGCGGAGAAAAATTATTGTGTCAATCCGTAATTATTAATATTAATTATTAAACAGCCAAATTAACTACTTTTGATAGTTTAATTGTATAATACATTTTACTGACTTGTATAAATCTTTCTGTTTTTTTTATGCTGATATTTTTCAGAAGAGAAACAATCGCAGTATTTTAATTTTTACAATTTTTAGGAATCTCAATAAGTTAAAGGGAAAAATGAAAACAAAGTAATAATTTACTTTCTATGGATTTTAGATGTAATGTTATTTAACTATAACAACATTCAAGTAACCATTTCTATTACTTAATATTAATTAACAGAATTGTAGCTTTTTGAACCTGAAGAGATCGCGCATGTTAAACGGCTTTAGCAATTCCAAGTGTTTTAGAATGGAATTAGAACGATGTTTTCTGTTTAGAACTCAAAATATATAAAAATAGCATTAATTAATTAGCATAGTTATCATGGCGATCGCTAGATGAAAGCACCTCCAAATAGCAGATGCGGGTTAGTGGTCTTTGTGATTTTAGATATAGTAGTTCAGTCTTTGATACATTTAATTTCACACCTATGTGAGATAGAGTAAAACTAAGGCATTATACGACCTATCTTTGAGTACAACCATATGTTATGTTGACTGTCAGTAGAAGATGGATACTCTTGCATCATGTGATGTTGGATGCTCTCCATGATTTTGTCACGTGCTTGTCGATGTCTTCTTTTTTTTTTCCATTTCGAAATAGTCACGAGCCCTATTTGTCTCGCATAGGATGTGAAAGCTATGTACAAGTCTAACTGGGGTTAAAGGTTTCAAGACTATTAAAACTGAATCTTGATGTTTTGACTTTTACTGATGAGGTTTGGTTGTCTTTACGGAATTAAGAAAAAAAAAGTTAAAAGGCAGAATCCACGAAACATGTTGTAATGAGGGATCGCCATGCTTTTAAGAAAACATTATCCAGATACGATACTACATGAGAAATCCATGGGGAAAAAAGTGTCAATTTACGCGTTTTTATATCTTACTCTGATGCATAATGGTTATAGTAACTAAAAAATATAATGTTTTCCTAGAACATAAATAAAAAAGTTTCGATATCTTTGTGGTAACGTTCGGTGTTTGCGACATCTCATATCTGATTAATGTAAGCAGATGTTACTGGCATTGTCTGCATCCATACAGCTAACATTGTTTGTAACTGGTTCCCTTAGCATCTAGACTGACCTACACAGTACTTTCATATCGAGAATGAATGAGATGTTTTAGAAAGAAATATAGTCCATTATCCTCAGCTTTATCTGAATTGTAGTCAATACTGTTTAATTAAGGAGTGGTCAAAGATTGAAGTCGATAACTTCCAGGTACGAGCGGAGTCGATGACGCGTCGTATCTAGGCCGTAATCAAGGCACGTGGTGGCCCAAAACATTATGTTAGGGTTTGCTATATTTCGGTGCAAAAATCAAGATTTCTTTGTCTCTGGACTTACAACCAGGAGATGTATATCAATCAGAATAAAGTTAAATGGATCTGGTCGGACGTGGCCCATTGGTTAACGTTTCCACAATGTGAATCCAAGGATTCCCTGTTCAGGTCTCGTTGCTGCACTCTGAAGCCGTATATATGCTATAAGAGTGACGGTTAAATCCAACAATTTGATGGAAGTAGCCTTTCATTTTTGTCAGTTCTTTGTGTAGCTTTGAGCGAAAATTGTCCCCAAATCTCCTCGGATAAACTGTTAAAATACTTGTAAATAATGATAGAAGGTCGGTGAGCGAAATCGAACTTGAGCGACTTGACTCAACTGCAGTGTATACAAATATGTACGTATAAAAGTACAAGTTAGCGATAGCTTTATAAAACACCCATAATTCTGTGTTGTACTTAAATAAACGCTGTGGCTACAGATATACCAGCTGTTCCAACCTTAGAGATGTGATAATAAGCTGAATAGCTTGTGTGATTTCTCATCTTTTACAATCATAACTTTCCTGGAACTGAGCTTGCCAAAACCATACTAAATGATTTTATCGTCCCGCTCATTTGATCTTGAGTCATATTGTTGTAAGGCGTTCAGACTAACCTGGTGAGCCCTAGTATTGGGTGAAAAACCTCGTACACACCGGATATATCACATGTAATGTGATTGACATATTATTACATATTCTTCTTTGCTTTCACTTATGAGTTCTTCGAATTACTTCGTTATACACTTGCAGTGTACGTCTCGGTAATTTAGCAACAAGCTGAAGTACTTTTAATGCTAAAATACGAGATTCGATCCCTTCGCTTACCTACCGGGGAATCACAGCACAAATAAACAAGACTTGTTGTATTCTCCAAGTTTATTTAGATTCTTGTTCGTCTGAATTATTCTACTCGTGTTATTTCTAATTAGATTTTATCAGTATTATGTATTTTATAAGTGATTTTAACAATTCAATTTTATGTATAACTCATTTTAACAATATTATTTTATTTATAACTAATTTTAACAATACTATTTTATTTATAACTGATTTTAATAATACTATTTTATTTATAACTGAATTTAACAATATTATTTTATTTATAACTGATTTTAACAATATTATTTTATATATAAGTGATTTTAACAATATTATTTTATTTTAACTGATTTTAACAATATTATTTTATTTTAACAATATTATTTTATTTTAACTGATTTTAACAATATTATTTTATTTTAACAATATTATTTTATTTTAACTGATTTTAACAATATTATTTTATTTTAGCAATATTATTTTATTTTAACTGATTTTAACAATACTAGTGTATTATTCTGTATTCATTAAGGTAGCACAATTATGTATTGATCAATAACACATGAAATAACATGTTAACCAGTCTTTCTTAATACTATTATTTACCCAACTTCTTAAAAAGATAAAGTATAGAGCCTAAATGTTCGAAATAAATCCTTTAAGCTAAATCAACCATTAAAAAAATACTACGCTTATTAAAGTGAAGTATTATTACAAAGATATTTAAGAATTATTGTCATTCGTAAAATAATATTAATTTTTACATGCACAGAAACGTTCGAAGCTATTCAATAGTGTAAAAACGGGAAAAGTTCTAATCCAATTTCATGACATTTTCAAATCATTAGGGACAACGTTTCCTAATAGCAGATGGAGCCACCACCAGGGGGCGTGTTACGGTCCAGGCATATGCCTTCATCAAAATGGCTATGGCGTTGGATCTAATTGATATTTGTTGATTCTGATTTTAGATTTATGTGTCAGAAACATTATAAATCTATTTTCAATATTTTGAATGAAGTAAGAAGTAGCGTATTTTCAATATATTCTGAAAATTTGGATACAAGTGTGATATATATGCATTTTTCACTATCTTTTATTAACATAGGAATTTAAAGAAAATTTCGCTTTGTCTGTTTCTATGCAGTTTTGGCATAAAACTTGGTCCAGAATATCTTTGAAATGATTTCGTTCTGAAGCTTACTAAGACTATCTATCACTGTCAATTATTTTGAACTGCTGACTGTAACGAGAGCAACTAGCTGTCATCACTCACTGCCAACTCTCTGGCTATTGAAGTGTTAACCCGATGACTACCGGTACTAACTTTCTTAGTAGGCAATGCAAGTGTGCATTTATGAATTGAAAAAATGATAGAG